>NC_061117.1:146759887-147010473 GCF_002878395.1 Capsicum annuum | reverse complement strand
CAATATAATACTAATGATTTATCTATATTCCTATCTGTTACTGCTACGGTTACTAGTCACCACAAGCTAACCCATGAGCTGGTACCTACTGTGAGTACTAAATAAAGAAGCAAAATACACATGTACAAAAATAAACTTTCAATGCCATAAAGTTTAAATACTAAAACATGATTAGATCATAGATATGAAATATTTGAAGACATACTAAAAATTTTGATAAAATGACTAACTATCTGAATATCTATGAAGCCTCTAACTGACTGACTGTGGAGTTGATGAGACAAACCCCCAACTAACTCTAACTGAATGGAAATACTAAACTACTATGATAAACTGAAATAAAATAATCATGTCCTCGATAGATGAGGACTCACCACTGCTGTTGCTTTTAAAGTGTTGGACTGCCTATGTAGGTCAAGAAATTGAGCATCTAAACTTATGATATTAAACATCATAGCATAAAGAAGAGTATGCAATTAGTACTTAAAATATATTGGTATGTGAGATAAGGTTAGGCTGAAGTACATGGTTTCATATGTATTAAATAGTAACTGACTGAATGGCATGAGATAACTGAATATGAGGGCATGAAAAACTATAATATTTGAAAATACAAGACCAAACATATAATATTTTTGAAATAATCAGTAAACTGAAAAATAAAATCTGAAAACTAAATTGCTGAGAATCTATATTCTTTGGTCAAGCAAAATTGAAACTGAATTCGGTACTAAATACTAAATTTAGACTGTGGGAGGTCTCATCCAACCTATATGCCTCAATCTAAGATAATCGTGGTCCAACCTGTAACCCTAGTTAGAAGGGTATCAGTACCGTTCCATGGGTACTAACAATGGTTTTGTCAATCCTAAATTGGTAGGAAGACATCTTGTCAACCCTAAACTAACAGGAAGACTCATGAGATATGTGTTAAACCTAAACTAATAGGAAGACATCTCAACCTATGCTAGTTATGTAGTTCTGTAACTAAGGGATTGTTATTAAGGGTCGAACCCTATATGAGCAGAAATCTCCCTATCCCTGGGTTCACTCGGTGTTGAATCTTTCTTCTAATAAAATGACACTAATTACTAGACTAAACTAAGCTTAACAAAGAAAACAACTGATCATGGTAACTAACTAGATGACAATGCTCATGGTTTGTCTGAAACCATTCTAAATATATTAAAATTATGAAAACAGCTAAGTATCAAGTGTTCATAACCATCTAACACTGAATGAAAATATCAATAAGGAAATATCTAGCTTTAAAACCTATAATAAAGGGTTATTGCTCAAAAACCAACACTTAGGCATTTCATCAAACACATGAAAAGCATGAACTTAAGCATGGGAATGGATAAAGCATGCAATTAAAAATATATTTACAATACTAAAACCATGAGATAGGGATTTTCACATGAAAATACCATCTTTCAAATGTGTAAAGGCTCATTCATTGAAAAACACTTGTAAACCTAATTTATAATCAAAATTGATAATATTTTTAGCGAGATAATTCCTCATAAACATGTAAAATTCATAATTTAAAATATAAAAATTGATTCTTAAACTCCATGGGTGGAAAGGGCCCAGGTATGAACATCACACATGCCTGGAATTGCTTGACTTTCAAAGAAACTTGAATTTTGGAGCTTTGGAGATGACTTGAGAGAAAACCCTAATTTTTGTTATTCTTGAGAGTAGAAAGGGTTAATGGCTTTTTAAACTAATTAATAATGGATAAATACTCATATTTGGTGATTTAAGTCATGGGGGATAAGTTTTAAGGTAAGGAAAATACCAAAATACCCCTCCAAAGTTGAATAATAATTTCTGAAATTTTCTTTAGTCGATGACTTAGTTGATGGCTTATCAACTGGTTGATAGCCTATTAGCCTAGTCATCAACTACCTTGCATATTTTGGTTATGGGTGATGACTTTTGGTTGATGTCTTGTCAACTAGTTGATAACCTATTGGCCTAGTCATCACCTGCTTTAGAGTTACTACCTAAGGTTGATGATTTTGGCTGATGGCTTATCAACTGGCTGATCGCATATCAGCCTAGTCGTCACCTTCTTTAGTGATTCTACCTAAGGTTAATGACTTGTCTGATGGCTTGTAAACTTGTTGATAGCCTATTGGCCTAATCGTCACCTTGATGACAAATGGATATGCTGAGGAAAAATTGACATAACTTCCCACTCTGATATCAAATTAAGGTGAATAATATGAATTGGAAATAAAACTCAAAGATATTTCATTTGATTTATAGTAGGACACCTGAATCCATATATTCTAGTAGATACACCCATCTAAAGTGGACACTAGCTGGAGCATTCGTTAAAACTCCATCGATAGAAAAGTTCTCAACTCTTCTTTGAGTTAGGAGGGTATTATGAACTTGATCAATATACAAATATATTACTACATCATATATTTGATAATCATACGTATATATACATATAATAATTTGGTTCAAGTGTATACTCATAGGAATAATCTAGCCCAAAACTATGGGGTGTTACAGAAATGTCAGTTGTTAGGGAGATTCAATCCCTTGTATGGTCACATAAGAGTTAGGTGCTATCTGGTAATCTTTAAGAGAGGCTTTTGGGTTTTATATACCCTTTGATTTCCCTTTTGTTATCATGTTTTTGTTTATATTTCTATCTTTGTTATCCTATCCCTTTATCTTTTCTTTTCCTTATTAGATTCGAGTTTTCATGTTGAGAATCATGTCACTATGGATGGTAAGTATCCTTGTAGGTAGGAGTTCTGCATTCTGAAGATTCCTCTAATTCCTATGAGCCTACCTACACACCATAAGTAGAACTAACGCTCAATAAGAGAGGCCATGGTTAGTGCTTACTCAAGTTTTCTACATTGTTTAGGATATGTTTATTATGTATCTATAAATAACCATTGGATTTTTTATTATCATTTTAAGAAATTTATACATTTTTACTTTGTTTTGAGTTTCGAGAAACATTATTGATCTTGGAATTATGTTCTGGGTTTTAGGGTTTAATATTAATTTAAGGTTTTCAGTTTTCATTCTTATTCTTTGTAAGATCATTCTTATGCTTTCATATATTGAATCTATGTATGTTCTTACAATTATGAGTAGCTAAACCCCATAACTTGGATTGTCAAGACCCTGATGGATTAACAAAGCATATGAAGTGCAAAGTCATTGTAAATTAGTGTTCTTGCATGTATTGGGATTTCTTTCATTTTGATTGCTTTCTTGATGGTTGTGAATGTTAGGAACTTGCTTTTAGTTGATAATTACTTGAGAGATAGGTAGATATTAGGATAAATAAATCACAAAAGTAATTTGAAGCTACCAACCTTCATTTAATTAACTTGAGACCGGAGGAGATAGTTAATCTGAGATCCAAAATAAAGGTTAGTAATGCGACACTCTAAGATCATGAGGAGATAAGTAAAATTCACTCAAAATAAGGTCGAGAGATGATTTGGTGATACATAATTTGTTATATTTTGTATGCATGGCACTGAGATAGTCTGATAAGCATGTTAAGGCTGCAGAGTAATGAAGTCATGGGAAACACAATCCTAGTGATCATCTCATATTAATAACAACCCTAATTGCCTAACATTGTTAATGTTACTTTTTCTTTAAAAAAAATCCCCCATTTATATTATGTAATTTCCAATTACATCAATAAGCTTTTGGTAGATTTCTAACCTATTCTTCCAGGGATCGACCCTAATATCGTTGGAATTTATATTTGGCAAGAAACCACTTTATACTTTCTTAGAGGTGTAATTTGAGTGATATTATTTCACTAAAAGGGATTTAAACTTGAGATAGAGAATGTGGATGAATTATTAAAGGATTATAATATGACCATCCAATATTTGGGTAAGTCTTAATGTGGTGGCAGACGCATTGAGAGATAATTTGTAACTATGGGTAGTCTGGATTGCTTAAGAGTTTCAAGGAGACCGTTAGCCAAAGTTCAGACTCAAGCATCACACTTTATGCAATTTTATGTTTCTAAAAGGGGTTGAGTGTTGGCTAGTGTTGAGGTAAGTTTAACATTTCCTGATAAATTCAAGGCCTAACAGTTTTAGTATGTGAAATTAAATAAACTTCAAAACAAGGTGGTGTGGTGTGAAGCTTCTGATAACACACTTGATGTGTGTGGAGTGCTGATGGTGGTAAGGTACTTATATGTGCATTGAGTTAGCAATTTGAATCTGGATTTTCTTGTAAAAGCTCATTGTAATAAACCATTTATTAATTACATGTAAGTCTAGTATGATAAACTGTGGGTTATGGTTTTCCATAAATTGGGAGTTAGAAATTTCAGGCTAGGCTAGTCTTTGATAAAATTCGAGCAAGGTATAGTCTAGGAAAATCCAAAAATAGATTAGTTAAATTTTATGTAATTAAATGTAACTTTTTGTTAGTCAAGTCGATAAGGAATTTGTAAGATCTTTTAGAAGTGAATTTGGGTTAGTAGAACTCATGATATCAAACTTAACTTAAAAGGGTTGATTTGGGATGTCAAAATTTGAGGGTGCATAGAGAAATACGCAAAACTAGGAGTAGTCCCAAGTTTTTTCCTTGCCTCAGCCACTATAGAGAGTGGCAAGATACTACTACTGCCTCGCTATTGTAGGAATTTTCCTATTATAGCGAAAGTCAGCTATAGTCAATCCTAGCATAGCGTGTAGATCCTGCTATAGTGAGGCACTATAGCAGTATAGGTCCATTATAGCAGGATTTGCAATTTTGGGGTAATCCTGCTATAGTGGGATTGATTAATGAAGAAAATACCCCTAATATGTAACTTTTCATTCCAAATTCTTCTAAGGGTTGGCAGAGTCAATTTTGGGTGATTTCCACCTAAATTTCATTATATTTCTTCTAAAGGTAAATTAATCCCCTTCATTAACTAGTTTTTGGGTTTTAAAAATGATTTAGCTTGACCTAGTTATTTTAAATACTGTAATTAGGTGAATTGAATAGAAAATCCTTAGATTTCAGTAAAAAGTTGTTAATTTACAATTGCATTCATATACTTCACCATCAAATTCATGAAATTTTTATAATTGAAGTTGAATGATAATAGAAAACCATGGAAAGGGAGGAATGATCATGAATTTGACCTTAGGATTATGGGATTAGGTTGTCATCCATGCATGTACTAGGTCATGTCTGAATTGTGATCATGTTATTATTTTTAGACCACAACCAAGCTAAAATCGCACGAAAAGGAAAGGCTCAAATTTAATAGAGGGGTGCAAGCTTGGATTAAGGTAGATGATGAGTTAACATAGTTTAAGCCCTACTTGATTTATGTGTTCATGTTAACTATTTCTTTATATAATTTTTATAAGGCGTGTTAAAAGAAAGTACATGGTTAAATAATTTTTTAAGTCAAATTACATGCAATGATATTATATTGAAAGCTTGTTGGCTTTTACAAGTGTGAATGTGGTTTCATTGTGATTGTTGTGATATATGCTGATTATTGTCTGATGTATCAGTATTTCGACATTTTCATAGATTATACTTTTTATTATGGGATGTATCACTATTTGGAAATAATCATGGGACTCAAGATATAAGGTTGCTAGGCACTAGATATCTAAGATTTTGGTACATTGATAAGATCTTGTCCCATACAAGTCATGGCTAGTAGATGACCAGAAACTCTTAAAATGTGTGTACGAGGTATTTGTGAGAGTGACAGTTCTATGAGTAAACCTAGTTTATATAACATATTATAGTTTGTTACTTGTGTGAACTAGGATTTACAATTTATGGTCATTGTTTTTGATGAATTGGATCCTTGAGTGGTCCAGATAAATTGAACAGGGCATAGTTCTTTAATTGCCTATTTACTTATGTAATTGAGACATTGTGTAGCTTAGTGTTGATAATTCATGGTTTGTTGACTTGGATAAGATGATGTTACTTAGATTCTTGACTTAAGTTATTGTCTGTATTCACTTGTACTTACTGAACTCTGTGGTGCTTTTTGAAAGGCTAAGTGTCACATAATCAAAGTATAGTGATTTGGTAGGTGTTCATAGCTATTCTTGTTTATTAAGTTGTGGCAAATTGTTCACATATATTATTTTTGGTTTGTTGATGACCCTACCAGTAAACCGTAGTTTCTTGTGTACTGATACAACATGTGCTCTTCATGTTGTTGTGTGCAGAGCATTTTTTGGTGACTACATCAAGACCTCAGCTTTAGAGAAACTTGCATTTTGACTCAAGGGTAACCTACATCTTTCAGTCATCCATGAGTCATCTACTTAGTTTATGGTCCATTATTTTGGACATTGATATTTCTTGTTGTTATTGGATTTAATTTTTTATTAACACTGTAGTGGTTTTGGTACAATGATTTTCAATTTCTAGGGTTGTTTAGTTATTTTTTTAATTTTCATAAGATATTATTTCTAGAACACTTGAGATATTGGATTACTAAATGAAGTGATTAATTCATTTTAAATTACGTAAAGTGTTGGGTTGTGTAGTTAAGTAATGGTTCTCCCACCGAAAGGTTAGTGTGGGTGAAAGTCATGATGATTTTGGATCGTGACTGGCAGATTTATCATTGCACCAACAACCACAATGTCTCCTTGTTGCTTCCATGACACCATTGTAGTGGCACTTTTGTCGTTGCAGCAGCGTCGTTGCTGCAAAGCCTAGGCAGTAAGTTGTCAGGGTCTTCCCCTATTTTGTAAATCCGTGATTAGCAAAATAACCCTGTGTATGCAGTAATTATCTATACAAATAGCTGTCCAACATAAATATCAAGCTAATATATTATTCAGTTATGATTAAATAATGATAGATGTCCTAAAGGTGTAAAAAAAAAGAGATTGTTTTTTACATACCCCAATCAGGAGCAACCCAAAATTAGAAATAGTAGTAATCTAGGGAAAAGAGGGAATAATAATATACATCAAGAACTGGGGGCTAGCTTGTTGCCTCCTCACTCTGAGGCTCAAAATGTTAGAGCCTTTTTCTCCATCCCTTTGAGGAAGGAGAAATCCTTCTTACCTTTTCTCATCAACTTTGAGAGCTATTCGTTGAGGGATCCACACTTGAGCATGACTTGCATGGAGTACAATATCCTAGATAGTCTGTATTTCTAGGAGCATCTCTTGTTTTTCCTTATCTAGCTCTTTTCAGAGCTCCACATAGATGAGAGGTAAGTACAATAGGGTCGTGGAGTCTGTAGAGAATTAATATAGGAGAGGCAAATGGGACTCCTATAACTAACTCTGTAAGATAGCAAGGTTGGCCTTCCATCACCCAAGGGATGTAGGAGTGTCACGACCCAAAAACCAAAGGTCATGATGGCACTTGCCAAGGCAAGCCTTGACAAGTAAGCCTATCACCCAAACTAATATTAAATGAGAAAACAGTACAACAACCCAAGGCAAGACTTTTCACGACCCAAAAGCCAAAGGCCATGAGGGTACTTATCACGACAAGCCATGACAAGTAAGCATATCACCCAAACTAATATGAAATGAGTAATCAATACCAAAACCCATGGAGAGACTCCTAAAGAGGAGTCAAAACACCCATATATAATGAAAAGCAGAAATACATAATGAATGATACCATATAATATCTTAAAACCTGGTGTCACAATGTAAGAACTACTAAATTCATCTCACAAAGTTGACCCCCAAAACCCAATTTTACAACTTTCTGATCTGAAGGTCAAAATGAGATATAAAAACCGTAAGACCACAACACAATGTTACCAACCTAAAATTGACGTTTCAAACCTGCTGGCATAGTTCATTTTGCCATCTGATGCACAAATCAATAAATGTTGACCAAATTCAACTATAAAGTCTTTATAACCACCAAAAACCTCAATCTCGCATAAATCACACTAAAATGCATTGGAAATCTTATCAATCATCCCATACCCAAGAAATACCATAATACAACTGGGGGACGAGCAAAATGGTAAATCACATAGAAAAAATTATTTCACAAAAATCACAAAAAATAGGTCATTACAAGACTGCTAGAATGGATTTGAACCACACATATATAGTAAAAGCGGGAAAAACATAATCAAGGAGGCCATATAATATTTCAAAAACTAGTGTCACAGTTTAAGTACAACTAAATACATCTCAAATGTAACAGATACAATAATAGACCAAAAAGGGTCATAATTTGTCTATGAATACAAAACAAGACATGAAATAGTTCGGAAGAGATAGTAGATCAACTCAAGAAGCATAGATCAACTGCTACCTCGAATATACTCCAGATACCACTTGAATCAACTACCATGCGACGCACTTATACTAAGATCTGCAGTGAAAAAATACAGTAGGGGTGAGTACGGTCCACTTGTAATTAGTAGGTATCATAGGCAGACTGGACAAAGTAGAAAATAAAGCATATAAAATACACAATATGGGCACATCACCGGCAATCTGAAAATGTCCCAAACGATAGCCCACACCATCTCCACTAACAATTCTACAATATTCACATATACCACATAAAAATACGAGAAAGAAGCATAGTTATACAGATATCACATATACAAGTATGAAAAAGAAGTACACATAGACAGATATCACATCAAATAAAGTAATACAACATAAAATAAGCATAATATATATGAAATGTAATAAGGATGATGATGATAATGATAATGTGATGTGATGCACGAGGTTGTTGCACAACCTCCGTATACACCTATTGAGTTGGGATCCTAAGGTAGGACCCATGGATGGTTTCTCAACCCATATATAATCCAATATCCATGACTCCTCTCCGGTACATACATCAGCAAAGGGTCTATAAGGATGTCACAATGCCATATTTCCACAATGGTACTAATGTTTCACGAGTGTATATCATATGAGGATGTAATGCCCACAACTAATCAGAATGACAATTTTCAATATCCAACATACATACCAACCATGTGAGCCAAAAATCCACTCAATATTCCAACCATCCATGGATCCAATATAATCATATGCCAAAGAGTAATATAAACTAAAATATGCCATTGATACCACATCTTTTTCACCAAAAAGATACCACAAAATATACATACATAAGGCTAACAACATCATATAAAACCCCACACTGTCACACCTAGCAAATAATGTCTCAAAATAACCAAATAACAATAATATAGGCCCTAACAAAGGCATAACACAATAATAAATTAATTTCCATAATTAGTTCTCACACCCATAACATGATTTTATATCAATATTAACTGCCCAACCAAGTCTAAAGAAAGTTAAGCCGTAACCTACCTAGAATACTGAAAACTGATCCAAAAAGTTGTTACCACGGAGCTTTCTCCTCAAGAACGGAACTGGAATCAACTTAAATCATAAATATAGATTCTAAGTGTCCAAAGAAAGCCAATGATACCTATATTGCCTCTTTCCTTATCAGGGTTAAAATGGACCACTAAAATGGGTTTTTAAAAAAAAAAGGTAAAACCAAAATTTTAGTCCAAAAATATATTTCCCATGATTAAAGGAACTTATTGAAGAAAATCCAAGTAAAATGGGTAGGAATTGGAGTTTGAATTAAAGAATTACCAATTTTAGGCCTTTCAAGAAAAAATCCCCAAATTCCACCTTTTCATTCAAATTTAACAGGTTTGAAATTACAAGAATAGAGAAAAATAATTGAAATAGGGATTTGGAGCTTTCCCAAGCTAAAAAAGGAAAAAAATGCACAAAAACTCAAAAAAGCAAGCACTACATCTAAAAATGATGAAAAATCATAAAAATGGGAGATAAATCCCATCCAAGCATTGCCTAGGTGACCAACACATCGCTTAAGCTGCCACCGCCTAAGCGGTCAGGCATTACTTATGCGATGCCCAACTTGTCGCGTAAGCAACATGAATATCGTTTAAGTGGCAAGTGCCTAAGTGATGGGAGAGTTACTTAGGTGATACCCCTGGTTGGTTTTCTTGTCGCTTAAGCAACCAAAAAAGTAACCTACGCGAGTACACCAGCTGGAGACCTAGAGAATTTTAAGTCTCCGCAGACCCTTCGGGATTCATCCAAAATCTTAAGTATGCAAAACAAATATACTACTAGACTAAATTCGTTGCTCTAGATTCAATAGAGATATTAGATAATCAAAAAATGTCATTTTCACAAAGTTGAACTCCATGAACCAATTTCACAACTTTCTGAACTGAGGCTCAAAATGAGATATAAAAGTCTTAAAATACACCATCTATGTTACCAACCAAAAATCGATGTATCTGATCTACTGGTGCAGTTTGTTTTTCCATATGATGCACAGATTAATAAATTTTGACCAAAGTAACCTATAAAGCCTTTATAACCAACAAAAACTGCAATCTCACACAAATCACACCAAAATGCTTTGGGAACCATGCCAATCATCTCCACACACCAGAAATACCACAATGCTACTATAGGAAAGGGTAAAATGGTAAACTCACATAGAAATAAATAATTCACACAATTCACTAAAAATCAAGTCATTATATCATTCACCATTAAGAATCTAGTTTATCCACTAAAGGCAAGAGAAATACTTGAATCAGTAAGAAGTTGGGGATAACTACCATGCATATCAGATTCGAAATCCCAAGTAGACTCATCTACAGTTTGATGTCTCCACTAGACCTTAACCATTGGATATCTCTAGAACACAACTGTCTAACATCCCTAGATAAGATGCAGACAGGCTCTTCAACTAAAGACAACCTCTCATCTAACTACACTGAAAGACAGGCTTTCAAAATGTAACACTGAAAAATGAAAACATGAAAAACTGGATAAAAAGCTAATACATTCAGGGGGTATGCTAACTTATAAGCCGTATCCCCAATTGTCTGACGAATCTCAAAAGGTCCAATATTCTTGGGGTTAAGCTTTCCTCTCTTCCCAAACCTTATTATGATCTTTATGAGAGATACACAAAGGAAGACTCATCAGCAACACTAAATCGCAAGGCACAAAGTCTACAATCTGCGTAACACTTTTGTCTACTCTAAGACACTCAAAGTCTATCCTGAATAACCTAAACTCTATCAAAAGACTCATAAAGAAAGTTCATACCTCGAGGTCTAATCCCAGATACCTCAAACCAACCAACTGAAGAGATATAAAATCTACTATACAAAGCCTCAAAATGAGCTATCTCAATAGTAGAATGGTAGCTATCATTTTATGCAAACTTCTCCAAAGCTAGAAGTTGCTCCCACTTACCACCAAAGTCCATCACGCAAGCGCATACCATATCCTCCAAAACTTGAATAGTCCATTTTCACTGACCCTCGATTTTGGGGTGAAAAACTATACTAAGATCAAACCAAGTACCTATCTTCTCCTAAAAGGTCTTCTAAAAGTGAGATGTGAATATTGAACCTTGATTTGAGATGATATACATTGGTAAACCATGAAGATGAACTATCTCACAAATATACATATGGGCTAGCCTCTCAGTACTGAAAGAAACCTAAATCAGAATAAAATGACTAGAGTTGGTCAACCGATCCATGATAGCCCAAACACTATTAGAACCACTAGAAGTATAAGGTAACCCAGTTATGAAGTCCATATTTATCCATTCCCATTTTTACTCAAGAATGGGAAACCTTTGAAGCAAACCACAAGGCCTCAAATGCTCAACCTTCACCTGGTAGCAACATAGGCAATTAGCTACAAAATTCGCTATATAGAGACTTTAGATTGATGCTCCAGACTCAATGGCGATATCAGATTTTCCAAAAAATATCATTTTCATAAAGTTGACACCCAATTCTACAACTTTCCAAACCTGGGTCTAAATGAGTTATAAAAGTTGTAAAACCACACCAACTATGTTACCAACCTAAAATTGATATTTCAAATCTACTATCGTAGTTTGTTTTTCCATTCGATGCATAGATCAACAAACATTAACCAAAGTCAACTATAAAGACTTTATAACTAACAAAAACCACCATCTCACATAAATCACACTGAAATATATTGGGAACCATGCCAATCATCCCCACACTTCAGAAATACCACAATACAAATATGGGGAGAGATAAAATATTGGAATCACATAGAAATGAATAATTCACATAATTCAGCAAAAATTAAGTTATTACAAAGAGTTTATGAAGGGGGATACTAGTCTCCTCACCTTCTCTGGCCCTGCTATTGTCATGCTCCATTTTCTCTCTCCCAATGAACCATTTACCTTTAATGTCTTAAAGGTCACATCATACTTCTCTAATTTATTATGATCCTCCTTCAACACTTCTACTCATTTGCATAATTTAGTGATTAACAAAGTTAAGAAGGGATCCCTGAAAGAACCACCCCAAGTGTATAAATATTTTCACAAATTATAATTTGCATCCCCATGTTTATATGTATCCCTACCAAATCATAATCCACTACCAGAGCTCAGAAAAACATCACATGTATAATATTTCTCCAAGGTCGAATCCTTTGGGATGCCAAGTTCAGCCACCTCTAAACCTCTATGGTAACAGGGATCTTTTGGTCCCTCAAACACTAGTCTACTTCATCATATTCTCCATCCCCTATGACACCCAGGTCCTTGTCAACCACTTCAGGTCTTAACTCATTGACCTTAGTTTCAAAAGTGGCACTAGAAGGGATTAGAACCCCTAGATTTTCGTTGATGATGGAATCTTCCATCAAGACATTCTTTCTTCAAATAAAAATAGTGTGAAGGGGAAAAAACTAGTCATTGGTTGTTATTATGTCATAAAACTCTCAAACTATTACCAAATTGCACGCAAGGACGAGTTCTATCAATATCTCCTATTTAAAAGTTCATAATTAGTTGTAAAAGTCAGGCACTTATTCAACTACGTCTTTCATCACGGATTCTCTCTTGTGGATAAAGCCCCTATATATACTCCCTCCTCATAGCTCTCACAACAACCAGTGTTTCAGAACCTTTGATATTTGAATTTATTGACCATGATACTAGTCGTGTAAAAGCACATCATTATATATAGAAATCAATTTAGGATGATTTAGAAATGAAAGTAAAATCAAATTAGTGTTTAAAAATTTCTAGGGAAGGTTACTGTTGATGTTTTTGGGCGATTATTTTGTCACTGCGAGAATAGAAGTCTCATCACAGCGGTATCAATGTAGCAATGCCTTCTTCCCAAAATAGTCCCGACCCATCCCATGGTAGATTTTCTCTAAGCATAGATCAACTTGGTAGATTAACACCAAAACCCAAAATTGTTCTAAGCATTTAATAGGGTGACTCTTTATCTCCGACCCTTTTCAAGCCCAAAAACCTCCATGAACTTTATGAATATTACATCTAGAACATTGTAGGAGCGTTGACGATGTAAGGTAATATTGAATGCTATGTAAATTCCTGTGAGAAAAAATAGATTTAGATTTCAAAATTGCATAGAAACTGATTTTTAAATTCACTTTCTATCCTAATATCTCTGATTCTATGATGTTAAATGGGTAAGTAAAGTAGTGAAATAAGGAATTACCTTAGTAGAATCACTGGGAAGAAGCTTGCATAACGAAATTTGAGAGTGTTTGAGGGAAATTTAAGAGTTGGGAAGTGGGGAAATGAAAACTACTTCCCTATTTTAAATATTGTCAAGCTCCACTATGATGATAGATATACCACTATAGTAATGTTGCTGCAGTAATAATTTCACTACACCAATGGGCTTAGTAAAAAAAATTTTATCCCAATTTTCTTGCATTGTTATTTTAGCAATTTAAATAACCCATTATGTAAAAACTTTATTACAAGTCATATCCCTTAAGTTATAGTGATGGTACATTATGCTAAAAACTTAGTGACTCATAATACATAGTCTAGTCAAATGATGATGCTAATTAATTTTAGTTGACCATGGTTTGAGAAGGTGATATCGAGGATTTGATAGGAATAATAAATCACTTGATTCTTTTAAAATTGTTGTGTACTTGGGAGTTTGAAAATCAAGCTAAAAATCTTCCTCTCTCTCTCTCCTGTAACTATTTAAGGACAAACGATGAGCAAATTAGAATATAATGTAATGATTCAAATTGTTGTTATGATAAAAACCATCCTAGAAAAATATTTCAATCAAGAAATCTCTGTTTCAGGCCCAGAATTAAGCCTTAAATTCAAAAATTAGACCATTACTACCGATGCATTATTGTAACGACAAATTATTATTGTAGCAATACCACTATAATGACCCTTCTATGTTATAGCGACAGTAGGGCAGTGAGCTGCCTAAGGATTATTTAAAACCCACATTTATCTAAGGCCTCTTATGTTATCTTCCTCCTCAAAAATAACACCCCAAGTGAACCCTATGTTAGAATAAAGAGGATTTAGAGGGCAATCTCTTAGAGGGCAATTTTTAAAGCATTTTTTGTAGAATATCCAGCTTAAGTAAAGGGCAAGACACATGTGGAATGACTGTTCACTCTCTATAGTAGAAGAACTCATCTATGAGATAGGTTATGGTTAGTTATAGTAGACTTGAGATATATGCATATAATAACAATAGTTATATCAAGATATTTCATGTTTTATGCCTATGGGCATAGAGTTTAGATAGATTGAATGATAACTTAAACTAAGATAATGAACTGATGTCATTGCCTAAAGAGTTGTGAACTATATTTACTTTTTTAAATATTGAAAAGTATGGGGATTGCTTGAACTAAAGATAGGTTGAGAAATGAGAATGTTTTGTAGGTTAAAGAAAGGGTTAGGTTGTCTATGAGAATAATGAGTTTGAAATAGATCCTAGAGTGTGCATTTTGGTGCATGCAGAGAGGACCAGTGGATCCCAGGATGAGAGTGACAGTAATAGACAGTAGGTGTCTAGATATCCTTGGTAAGTAAGACGAGTCAGAAGATCTTGAGTATGAGGGAAATATGTTTGGGGGGTAGTCGCTCATAATAGAATGGGTATAGATGTAGAAATGAGAAACTGAAGGGAGAAATAAAGTATAGTATCTTGGTATAGATTGTTAGGCGGTTTAAGTGTTGGCGGTGATTTATAGATATGGTTGTTAGGTTATGTCACGACTCGGACAGGGCTTGGCCATGACGGGTATCTCAAGTACGCCAAGGATTAGAGACCACCCCCTTTACCTAGCCAAACAGAACATAATACAGCTAGCAGTAGATAAATTCCGAACATATTAAAAGATAAGCTGAGTTCCAAATGCATAACAAGATAGGGAACTTAGAAAAGAAATTTTACAATTTCAACATACCAATACATAGTAATCCACGAAGTCTCTAAACAAACCAAAAATATTCTAAGTCGGGACATGTGCCCGACGATAGCCAAAAGAGTCCAATGAAGTAGTGTTAGACATAAATGAAATAGGACATTAAAATGATAGCCCTTCCAGAGTATGGAAGCTCACCACTTCAAAGCTGACTACTGACAACCCAAAAATTCTATCACTGTGTAGGAAAAGTAGAAGTGTCTCCGGTTCGTGCATCATATGGGGATACAGTGTCCAGAGATGGCTCGGGAGGTGAGCACTAGCATGTAACTTGAGACAAGGATAAAATAATGTTAATTCAAAATCTAGTCCAAACTCAATGTACATGTTTACATATATTCATACATACATATATACATAAGATGTTGGGATAGGGAATGAGGTTTAGCATGAGATTAAAGCATTTAGATGGACTATGTAGTATCATCCATTATAAAAGGACACCCATGGGCTATATGGGTCCGGCTCCCCCTACTGAAAGGGCCTTAGTGCATGTTACCAGTATGAACCGAAGGTATCAAGGAAGACCAGAGAATGCCCTGACCCTAAGTCCATCCAAGATACATATATAAAAATAGAGTGTGATCTGTGCACACAGTCATCACTACCAATCCCTACACGGGCAAACACGAGTTTCTAGATCGGCTCCCTTGGGACCTCCACCTTCATAGCCAGCTACACAACCCACTTTAAGCCCAACTAAAACATTTACTCATTCCATTTTATTAAACCAAGGACCATCCATTAAGGCATATACCATTTGTATCGTCATACCAATTCCTGCTTGCAAGCTTATGACTATGCCAATCCGATTTCATCATCCTAGGGGAAGGCCTCGACCCCTTTTGTTCATTAAATCATCTAGGGGAATGCCACGACCTCTTTTATTTATTAAATCAAGTATAAAATTGACATGATAGACAACAAGGCCTTTAAAACCCTTTACATCCATTTAACCATTCATGTAATGCAATAGTTTGGGGAAATAAGTCAAATTATGTGATTAACCGTATTTCAAATTCGATTCTGTAAGTAAGTTGAGGGAACATAATTTCCAAAACCAAATTCAAAACTAAAATCATCAATTTGAGGGATTCCTTGACCCCTTTTCCAACTCTCATACTCATGCACCCAATTAGTTCAAAAACCATTGATAAAGCATGAACAATGCATAAAAAATTATGGCAAACCAATTCAAATAACATTCATTACAAAACCCTCAACCATATTAAAAAACATATTCATATCCACATAAACAACCATTTAAATACATGTTTTAAGTAAAATAAGTTTAAGGGGAAGAGGTATATGCCTGAGATATCAAGAATTAGGGAGAGAAATCAACCCTTTGACGCTCTAGTTCCCAATTCCTTGGAAACCTTAAGTGTTCTTGAGTTAGGGATTTAAGAGAGCTTAAGGGTATGTATTTGGTTGTGGAAGTGATAGAAATAACCCTTCTTAGGTGTTTTATCGTTGTGGAATCTAAATGGGGAAAGAGGGAAATATCCAAAGTGCCCTTAATGAAAAGCTGGAAAAATGGTCACCAGTGACTACGGGTCACCTTACGATTCATGAGGACACGTCAAGAGTCGTTACCACCACTAGTGGTCAAGACAATAGCTAAGGGACCCCTCATTAGTGACCCTATGAGTCACACCATATGACTCGTAGTCAGACCTTTCGGCTCATAGGGTCCAGTAGTAGTCAGGATAGAAACATTTGGGCACTACACTAGTTTGCCTATGGATGAGACTATACGACTCGTATAGAGTCTTTAGGACTCGTGACCCGCTAGTCGTAATCACAACAAAAAATTTAGGCTAACACACTTGTCAGGATACAATTGGGTTCTTAAGACTCATAGGTGACCTTACAACTTGTAAGGTCAGTCATAATCAGGGTAGTGAGTTCAATAAACTCAAAAAATTTTAGGCCTAAAAATTAGGGGTGTTACATTCTCCCCCGTAGGATCATTCATCCCCGAATGATGAGTCAAGGAATCCATTTACATGGTTTAGTTCAGAAACGCAACCACAATTACCTTTAACAAAGACAGAAAATAAAGATATTAAGAATGCATCTACCTTAAGCATGATTATCCAAAGCGAGAAACAAGAATGGATATTTGGACTTCATGTCCTCTTTAGGTTCCTAAGTAGCTTCTTCAAATCGATGATTCCTCCATAGAACCTTCACTGAATCTAAATCCTTAGTCCTTAAACGATGGACTTTCCTAGCCAAAATCTAAACTGGGAGTTCTTCATAAGACAAGAAATCCAAAACACCAATACTCTCCAAAGGAACAACCAAGGAAGGATTACCTACACACTTCTTCAACATTGAAACATCGAGCACCACATAGATAGAACCCAAATTTGAAGGCAACTCTAACTCATAAGCCACATTGCCCACTCTTCTCAAAATCAAGTACAAGCCAATATATCGGGGACTGAATTTTTCCTTCTTTCCTAACCTCATCATCCCTTTCACGGGAGATACCTTCAAGAACACCCAATCACCAATATCAAACTCTAATTCCCTATGCCTCACATCCACGTAGGACTTTTGGAGACTCTGAGCAGTCTTCAGTCTATCCCGAATCACCTTCACCTTTTACATGGCTTGATGAACTAAGTTAAGACCAAACAATCTAGTCTTACTGACTTCAAACCACCCAATAGGAAAACAACATCCCTGACCATACAAAGCCTCAAATAGAGCTATTTGAATACTAGAATGATAGTTGTTGTTACACGCAAACTCTAAGAGAGGCAAATGGTCAACCCAACTACCACCAAAGTCAATCACATAAGCTCTTAGCATATCTTTCAAAGTTAGAATAGTCCTCTCGCTTTTCCATCCGTATGAGGGTAGAAAGCGATGCTAAGGTTTATCTTAGTTCCCAAACCCCTCTAAAATGACTGCTAAAAGTGCGATGAGAACTGCATGCCTCGATAAGATATATTAGAAACAAACTCACCATGCAACTTGACAATCTCCTAAATGAAAAGCTTAGAATAATCTTCTACAAAATAATTAGTTCTCACTAGCAAGAAGTGAGCAAACTCAGTCATCGTATCCAAGATAACCCAAATTGAATCAAACTGACTTCAAAATAGTGGAAGACCAGTAACAAAGTCCATGTTAATTACTTCCCACTTTCACAGGGGAAACTAAATCTCTTGAGACAAACCACTAGGCCAATTCTCCACCTTCACTTGCTGACAAAGCATACACTTAACCACAATAGATCTCTTTCAAATTATGGGACATCATCTTTGAACCAAGATGGAAAGTGTGCCTCAAATCATGAGCCTCAGCTAAGATCCTCTCTCACAGCCCATCAATATTGGGAATACATAATCTACCTTGGTATCTCACTATACCATCTCCACCAATCTAAAAATCCATGACCTTCTACTAACCCACATCATCCTTAATCTGCATAAAGATAGGATCCAAAACCTACTTCTCCTTCACCCCAGCACCAAGAGATTACTTCACCACCTCTTGCACAATCACACCTCCATCCTTAATGTCCAAAAGATGAACTCCAAGATTATCCAAAGGGTGAATATCCTTCACCAAACCTTTCTTCTTCTCATCAACATGAGATAAGATCCCCATGGATAACCTGCTAAGAGCATCAGCATCTATATTAACTTTATCTAGGTGATAATGAAGAAGCATATCATAATCCTTTAGCAACTCAAGCCACATCTTTTGCCTAAGATTCAACTCCTTCTGGGTGAACACATACTGCAGACTCTTATGATCAGAATATATCAACATGAACTCCATACAAGTACAAGTAATGGCGCCAAATCTTCAAAGAGAAAACCACAGCTAGCAACTCCAAATCATGAGTCAGATAATTCTTCTCATGTACCTAGATCTACCTAGAAACATATGCCATAACTTTACTATGGTGCATCAAGACACAACCCAATCCCACATAGGATGCATCACAATAAATAATAAAGCCATCAGGATGCTCGGGTAAGGTCAAAACTAGAGCTGAAGTCAACTTATCCTCCAACTTATCAAAGCTACCTTCACAAGAATTGGACCATAGAAACTTCACCTTTTTTTGTGTCAACTTAGTCAATGGAGTATTGATCAACGAGATACTCTCCACAAACCTCCTATAATACCCATCTAAACACAAGAAGCTCTAACTATCAATTAGAGTTGTGGGTCTAGGCCACTTCTTAAGCACCTCAACCTTCTATGGATCCACCATGTTTCCCTCACTAGAAACAACATGACCAAGAAAGATCACAATATTCAACCAAAACACACTTCGAGAACTTAGAATACAAATGCTGACCTTAAGAGTCTGGAATACTATACAGAGGTGATTGGCATAATCTTCCTCACTCTTGGAGTATAACATGATGTCATCAATAAACACAATGATGAATAAGTCCATAAACTGATAGAATACCCAGTTTTAAAGATGCATGAACACCACTGAAGCATTAGTTAACCCAAAAGATATGACTAAGAACTTGTAATGACCATACTGGGTACGAAAAGAAATCTTAGGGATATCCACCTTCCTAATCTTAGATAGATGGTAACCTAATCGATGTTTGATCTTAGAAAAGTACTTAGCACCTTGAAGCTAGTAGAATAGGTCATCGATCCTAGGAAGAGGATACTTATTCTTCATAGTCACCTAATTTAACTACCAATAGTCTATACATATTAGAAGAGGACTAACCTTCTTATGCCCAAAAAGAATAGGAGCACCCCATGGAGAAATACTAAGGCGAATGAAACTCTTATCAAGAAGATCTTTAATTGCTCCTTAAGTTCTTTTAACTCAGCTAGAGCCATTCTATAAGGAGGGATAAAGATAGGACCGGTATCCGAAAGAAGATCAATCCCAAAGTCTATCTCCTATCGGGAAGAATACCAGGAAAATCATCGGGAAATACTTTAGGAAACTCATTGACAATTGGGAAAAATTGCAAAGAATGGCCCTTAGAATTAGAATTCTTAACCCAGACTAGCTGAAATAAACACCCATTAGAAATCAATTTTCGAGCTCTAAGATAAGAAATAAACCTTCCCTTAGCACCAAGGAACTTCCTTCCCACTTAGTTACCAATTCATTTGGGAATTAGAAACTGGCCATTCTAGATCTACAATCAAGATACGTATAGAATGAATGAGCCAATTCATCCCTAATATCACATCAAAATCAAACATATCTAACTTTATCAGATCCACCAACGTCTCCCTACTATAAATAGATACCACATAACCCCTATAGACCCTTTTAGCCACAATAAAGTCACCTATGAGGTAGACATAGAAAAGGTATCAAAAATATATTCCGGACCAAAATTAATATGAATAGACACATTAGGGTTCGTGCATGTTAGCAGCATGAACCGAAGGTATCAAGGAAGACCAAGGAATATTATAATGCCGTGAGAGTACACCCTGGATGCCACACGGTGCTTACAACCCCGAAGGACCATAAGCTAACCCAGGATTGATATCTGTTGTGACCACTGAATAGTAATACTGAAATAAATGCAAAATTAGGCTGAATTGCCATAAGACTCAATATCTAAATATTGATAAATAATAATATCTAGTAAAAAATCTAAAAATGAAACACTGTCTGAACTAGTTTAGTTTGAAAGCCTCTAAATAAATTGTTTGAACATGGAGTTGATGGGACAAACCCCCAACTAACTCCGACTACTAATCTACTAATAAACTGGATTACTAAAATAAAAGTATGCCCTCGATAGATGAGGACTCACTACTAAATCTACAACTACTGACTGGATCTGTCTAAGCAAGGTCAGGAACCTAAACGTTCGAACCTATGATATGAGACATCATAATGCAAAGAAAGAGTATGAGGTCAGCACGTGGAATGTACTAGTATGCTAGATAAGGTAAGACTGAATGCAAGGGTTCATATACATAAGTAGTAACTGACTGACTGATATAGAATAACTAAATGTAAGAGTACGTGAGTAACTGATACTACTAAAATCACTGAGTATGCAATACTGTGGACATACATAAATATATATACGATATCTGATCTTTTCTGAAGCTTGGTACTGAGTTCTGATAACTGGGTAACTAATATCTGAAGTTACTGACAACTGATTTACTGATACTGATTGACTGTTTTTTATAGTCCTGATTCTGGAAAACTAAACTAAATTCTAAACTAAGACTGAAACTGAAACTGTGAAAGGTAATCATCTAACCGACATGCCCCAAATAAGATAAGATAACTGAGTTGGGGTCTAATCTGTAACCCCAATTGGAAGGGTGTTAGCACCATGCCACGGGTACTAAAACCTACTGTGGAGCCAGCCCTAACTAACGGGTGACCCCTGAGATCAATCTTAAACTAGCGGGTGATCCCTGAGTATGTCAGTCCTACCTAACGGGTGACATCTCGTAACCTACACTGGCTATGTAGTTCTGGAAATTAGGGATTATTTCTAGAGACCCAGTCCTAACTAACGGGTAAGCCCTCATCCCTAGGATCGCTGGTGCTGAATCCTACTCCCAACTGAAAGACACTGAACTGATTATACTGAAATGGAATAGACTAATACTAAGTTTATTGTATTTTCCTGAGTTCTATAACTGACTGAGTTCTACTGAGTTCTATAATTGACTGAGAGTACTACTAGTCATGACATGACAGATCCTATTCTGTAACTGACACTAGCTCTAGGTAAATAGATAGATTGTCGGGTATTAAATACCCCAGGACTTGATATCATAAAAAAAAAAAGACATAATATGATCAGAAAGGCATAACAATACTTGCTTGCTAACAATGCACTCATTTAGACATTTTGTCAAACATTTGATATACATGAACTTGTGCATGAATGGGATCACATAATAACATGTCATGCTTTCACTAGTAAAATCACATAAGCATTTCATCAAACACTTGTAGGGCATAAGCTTGTACATGATTGGGACCACATAATAATATGTCATGATTCCACTATTTACTTCATATAGGCAATTTAGCAAACACTTAGGGAGCATGGATTATTTATATGATAATGGCCAACACATGAACATCATGATACATTAATCAATTTGTAAATTCAAGAGTTTATCAAGATAATCACATATTCATCACACATGTTATTCAATTTTCATGAAACTTACAATTAATTCATGGATTGAAACCTAACTAATATCATGAACATGAATTCAATCTAATTCAAACATGGAAATCATGAATCTGAGATCTTATATGTTTAAAAAGAGTTCTTGGACTTCATGGGTAAAAAGGACCCATGAATGAACACCTAACATACCTGAGAAGATTCTTTCTTGAAGGTTCTTGGAGGAATTCTTAGGATTGTTCTTGATTTTCTTGAACTAGGGTTTTTGCCTCTTTGAGAGAGAATGTTTTACTCTTGAGAGAAAGTGAGGAAAGAATAAGGCAATAGGTTATTTAGGGGGTTAATTTCCTGTTTAGACTAATTAGGGTCGTGGAAAAATACCAAACTAACCCTGAGAATAAAGGAATATTCATCACTGAAAAAGCCGATTTGAGGCCCTGGCGCGATGCGTGCTATCGCGCCGTGTCACTAGAAAATGACAATTGGGAATTGGGGGCCTGGTGCGATACGGTGGAATCGCGGTGCCCCTTTGATTCTGAATTTTGGATAGCGCGACACGGTAGAATCACGTTACAACACTGGAAAAGGACAATTGTGAAGTGAGCCAATGGCGCGACGTGCCAATATCGTGACGGAGCACTGGAATGTGACAATTGCCATTTGGCTTGGCTCTTAGATGCGTTGACATTTCAGGTGGTACACTGTCTTACAAAAATGGCTCTAACTCTTCACCCGGGTATCAGATTTGAGCGAATTTTATATCGTTGAAAGCTAATTGAATTTCCTATGCAATGTCAGACTCTAAACAGAAAAATAGTGAGAATTTCAAAAATTTTACATGGGATTACTCAAGTATTAAGAATTAAATTAAGCTAGGGAAATATGGGGTATTACAAATGCCCTGACCCTACGTCCATCCAATATACATATATATAAAAATAGAGTGTGATATGTGCACATAGTAATCAATACCAACCCCCACACTAGCAAACACTGGTTTCCAGATCGGCCCCTCTGGGACCTCTACCTTCATAGCCAGCTACACAACCCACTTTAAGCCCAACTAAAACATTTACTCATTCCCGTTCATTAAACTAGGGACCATCCATTAAGGCATATACCATTTGTATGGTCATACCAATTCCAGCTTGCAAGCTTATGACTATGCCAATTCGATTTCATTATCCTTGGGAAAGGCCTCGACCCCTTTGTTTATTAAATCAAGTTTAAAATCGACAACAAGGCCAAAAAGGCCTTTAAAATCCTTTACATCTATTTAACCATTTATGAAATGCAAAAGTTTAGGGAAATAAGTCAAATCATGTGATTAACCATATTTCAAATTTAATTATGCAAGTAGGTTGAGGTAACATAATTTCCAAAACTAAATTCTAAACCAAAATCATCAATTTGGGGGAATGCCTCGACCCCCTTTCCAATTCCCATACCCATCCACCCAATTAGTTCAAAAACCATTGATAAAGCATGAACAATGCATATAAAATTGTGGGAAACTAATTCAAATAACATCCATTACAAAACCCTCAACCATATTAAAACACATATTCAAATCCACATGAACAACCATTTAAATACATGTTTTAAGTAAATAAGTTTAAGGGGAAGAGGTACATGCCTGAGATATCAAGAATTATGGAGAGAAATCAACCCTTTGACGCTCTAGGAAGATGGAAATAACCCTTCTTAGGTGTTTTATAGATGTGGGGTCTAAATGGGGAAAGAGGACGTCAAGAGTCGTCACCACCACTCGTGGTCAAGACAGTAGCTCAGGGACCCCTCATTGGTGACCCTATGAGTCACACCATATGACTCGTAGTCGGACCTTATGGCTCTTAGGGTCCAGTCATTGTCAAGATAGAAATATTTGGACACCACACTGGTTTGGCTATGGATGAAACTATACGACTAGTATAGAGTCTTTAGGACTCGTGACCCCTAGTCGAAATCACAACAAAAAATTTAAGCTAACACACTAGTCAGGATACAATTGGGGTTTAAGACTCATAAGGTGACCTTACAACTTGTAAGGTTAGTCGTAATCAGGGTAGTGAGTTCAATAAACTCAAAAAATTTAGGCTAAAAAATTTAGGGTGTTACATCCTCCCCCCTAAATCATTCACCCCTGAATGATGAGTCAAGGCATCCATTTGCATGGTTTAGTTTAGAAATGCGACCACAATTACCTTTAACAAAGACAAAAAAATAAAGATATTAAAGAATACACATACCTTAAGCATGATTATCCAAAGCGGGAAACAATAATAGATTTTTGGTCTTCATATCCTCTTTAGCTTCCCAAGTAGCTTTTTCAAACTTATGATTCCTTCATAGAACCTTTACCGAAGCCACATCCTTAGTCCTTAAATGATGGAATTTCCTAGCCAAAATCTCAACCAAGAGTTTCTCATAAGACAAGGAATCCAAAACTCTAATACTCTCCAAAGGAACAACCAAGGAAGGATAACCCACGCACTTCTTCAACATTGAAACATGGAGCACCGCATGGATAGAACCTAAATTTAAAGGCAACTCCAACTCATAAGCCATATTGCCCACTCTTCTCAAAATCACGTACGGGCCAACATATCGGGGATTGAGCTTCCCCTTCTTTCCAAACCTCATCACTTCTTTCATGGGAGATACCTTTAAGAACACCCAATCACTAACATCAAACTCCAATTCCCTATGCCTCAAATCCATGTAGGACTTTTGGCGACTCTGGGTAGTCTTCAGTCTATCCCGAATCACCTTCACCTTTTCCATGGCTTAATGAACTAAGTTAGGACAATCTAGTCTTACCAACTTTGAACCACCCAATAGGACAACTATATCCCCTACCATACAAAGCCTCAAATGGAGCTATGATAATACTAGAATGATAGTTGTTATTATAGTTCTTAGTACCACCAAAGTTAATCACATAAGCTCTTAGTATATTTTCCAAAGTCTGAATAGTTCTCGCGCTTGTCCATCCGTCTAAGGGTAGAAAGTGGTGCTAAGGTTCATCTTGGTTCCCAAACCCCTTTATAATGGCTTCCAAAAGAGCGATAAGAAATGCATTCAGATATAATAGAAACAGGCTCACTATGCAACTTGATGATCTCCTAAATGAAAATCTTAGCATAATCCTCTACAAAATAATTAGTCCTCTTATTGCTCTAAAAATGGCTATCACCAGATGATTTAGGATATAGAGCACTAGCCATAAAATAAGAACCAGATTTTCCCCACTTCTTAGACCACTCCCTACCATCTTACCACTATTTTGTTGGCCTCCACCCAGCTCAAAATACCTAAAAAATTTTCTCTGTCTTTTCTCTATTTTGGCTTGTTTTTATCCTCAAGCTGTTGTATATACACCACAAGCCTAGAGATATCCATATCATTATTCAGTAATGCATCCTTGAACTCTTACACCAAGTCCCAAGATAAGCCTAAAGCAAACTTCCTTATCTTAGTCTTCATAGAGGACACCAACTCTAGGCATAGCAAGACAACTGATGAAATTTCAAGACACATTCCTGCACGATCATTCTACCTTGCTTCAAATTCACAAACTCCTCAACCTTCGGCTCTTTCAACTCCTAAGGAAAAAAGCAATCAAGAAAAGTACCAAAAAAGTCATCCCATATAGTTGGCTCAGCATCATCTCCTCTCAATTGTTCCTACTCCTCATACCATTAATATGCCACATCCTTCAACTGATATGCGATGAACTCCACACCCTCAGAGTTAGAATCATGAATCAATCAAATAATTTACATATCATCTATGAATCCTTGAGGATCCTCCTCAACCTTGGTACCAGTGAAAGTCAAAGAACTCAACCTAATGAACTGACCAACCCATTCAGTGAAAGTCAAAGAACTCAACCTAATGAACTGACCAACCTATGTGTCCTTGGGAGAAAGAGTGACAGGAGCAACATGCTCAGAGTAGAACGATTAGTAGGCCACCAACTGAGTAAGCAAATGAATTAACTGGAAAAATTCAACGCTAGACACATCCCCCTAAGGCATTGAGGCAAAAGTACTACTAGCTTGGGGAGTCCGAGGAGGACTAGTAGGGATCGGTGGAATTCTACAAGGGCAATAAGAAGCACGGACCCTAGACTAGGTTTGTACCTTATAAGAAGGATGAGTTTCATCCACGTTGTGCTCAAATAGGACAAAGAAGTTTCCACGAGTATCAAATCTTTGGAGAGGTATGATCTGAAATGCAAACAAATAAAATTATAGGAGATTTAAATATTCTAGACTCTACAGTCTAAAAGTAGAACACAAGAAAGGCAAATATTCCTAAATGCCTCATAGCCTCTCCCTTATAAGTATGGTGCACTTCACACCCATAAAATAGACTCCACTCGATACGGTTTTATGGACACCCAATTCACCATGAACCTAGTGCTCTAGTACAATTTTGTCATGACCTAGACTAGGGCTTCGCTGTGACATGTATCTCAAATCTATCGAGGACCAGAGATAGCCCCCTTTACCTAGCCAAATAGAACACAATATAGCTAGTAGCGGATGAATTCCAAATATATAACAAGATAAGTTGAGTTCCAAAAATAAAACAGCATAGGCAACTCAAAAAAGAAGTTTTAGAATTTTAATAACATCCCAATCCACAGTAATCCACTAAGCCTTTAAATAGACCAAAACCATTCTATGTTGGGAATACTGATGGTGATAGCCAAAAAAGTCCAATAGAAGTAGTCTAAGACATAATAAAAACAAGACTTTAAAATGATAGCCTCCTGAAAAACGAAAGCTTACCACTTCAAAGCTGACTGTTGATAACCTAGAAAATCTATCACTATGCAGGAAAAGTAGAAGTGTCTTTGGTTCCTTGTGTGGGGATACAGCGTCCGAAGATAGTTAGAGAGGTGAACGCTAGCATGTAACTCAAGATAAGGATAAAATAATGCCAATTCAAAATCCAGTCCAAAATCAATGTACATGTTTACATACATGCATATATACATATATACATAAGATACTGGGATGGGGAACGAGGCTTAGCATAAGATTCAAAACATTAACATGGACTATGTAGTATCAGCCATCATAAAAGGACACGTACAGGCTATATGGGTCTAGCTACCCCACCAAAAGGGCCCTAGTACGTGTTAGCTGCATGAACCAGAGGTATAAAAAAGAGGATAGAATACCTTGACCCTATGTCCATTCGATGTACCTATATATAAATAAAGTGTGATCAGTGCACACAGTTATTAAGACCAACCCCTACACTAGAAAATGTGGGTTTCCAGTTTTTTCCCCCCCCCCCCCCCCCCGAGACCTCCACCTTCATGTACAGCTACACAACCTTCTTTAATCCTAATTAAAATATTTACACATTCATTTTTATTAAACTAAGGACCATCCATTAAGTCACATACCATTGGTATCATAATATCAATGCCCGCTTGCAAGCTTATAACTTGCCAATCTGATTTCATCATCCTAGAGGAATGCCATAACCCCCTTTGTTCATTAAATCATCTGGGGAATGCCCCCTCTGTTCATTAAATTATATTTAAAATTAACATCATGGCCAACAAGGCCTTTAAAATATTTTTCATCCATTTAACCATTTATGCAATGCAATAGTTTAGGGAAATAAGCCAAATTATGTGATTAACCATATTTCAAATTTAATTATCCAAGAAGGTTGAGGGAACACAATTTCAAACCAAATTCCATACCAAAATCATTAATTTGGGGGAATACATCGACCCCCTTTCCAATTCCATACTCAAGCACCCAATTATTTAAAAAAACTAGTGATAAAGCATGAACAATGCATATAAAATCATGGGAATCCAATTCAAATAACATTCATACAAAATAACCTTTCCAGAGAATGAAAGATCACTATTTCAAATATAATTGCTGACAACCCAGAAATTCTATCACTACACAAAAAAGTAGAAGTGTACGGTTTTTGCATCGCGTTGGGATACAACGTCCGAAGATGGTTGGCAGGGTGAGTGCTAGCATGTAACTAAAGATAAGGAGAAAATAATACCAATTCAAAATTTATTCCAAACTCAATATGCATGTTCACGTATATGAATACATACATATATACATAAGATATTGGGATAGAGAACGAGGTTTAGCATGAGATTTAAAATATTAACCTAGAATGTGTAGCATCAGCCGTCATAAAAGGACACCCACGGGCTATATGGGTCCAGATCCCCCACCAGAAGGGCCCTAGTGCGTGTTAGCCGCACGAACCAGAAGTATCAAGGAAGACTAGGAAATGTTCCAACCCCACGTCCATCCAAGATACACACACACACATATATATACAAAGAGTGTGATCTGTGCACATACTTATCAACCTCCACATCGATAAATATGGGTTTCCAGTATCGGTTCTCCCGGGGACCTCCACCTTTACGGCCAATGACACAACCCCCTTTAAGCCCAATTAAAATATTTAAACACCCTCATTTATTAAACAAGGACCATCCGTTAAGGCACATACCATTGGTATTGTCATACCAATTACCGCTTGTAAGCTTATGACTATGCCAATTCAATTTCATCATCTTGGGGAATACCCTGACCCTATAGTTTATTAAATTATCTGGAGGAATACCACGGCCTACTTTGTTTATTAAATCATGTTTAAAATTGACATCATGGCCAACAAGGCTATTAGAACCCTATTCATTCGTTTAACAATTTATGCAATGCAACAGTTTAGGGAAATAAGCAAAATCATCTGATTAGCCATATTTCAAAATCAATCATACAAGTGGTTTGAGGGAACATAATTTCCAAAACTAAATTCCAAACTAAAATCATTAATTTGGGGGAATGCCTTGACTCTCTTTCCAATTCCCATACCCATGCTCCCAATTAGTTCAAAGACCATTGATAAAGCATGAACAATGCATTTAAAATCATAGGAATCCAATTCAAATAACATTCATTCAAAAACCATCAACCATATGAGAACCCATATTTAAATCTATATGAATAACCATTTAAATACATGCTTTAAGTAAAACAAGTTTAAGGAGAAGAGGTACGTGCCTGGGGTATCAAGAATTACTGAGAAAAATCAACTTTTGATATTTTAATTACTAATTTCTTAGAAACCCTAGGTGTTCTTGACTTACATATTTGAGAGACCTTGAGGGTATTTATTTGGTTATTAAAGGGATGGAAATAACCCTTCTTGGGTATTTTATAGACGTGGGGTCTAAATGGAGAAAGAGGTAACTGTCCAAAGTGCCCTTAATGAAAAGATGAAAAATTGATCGCCACCTACTACGAGTTACCTTCATGAGTCATCACCACGACTCATGTTCAAGACAATAGCTTAGGGACTCCTAACTAGTAACCCTATGAGTCACACTATATGACTCATAGTTGGACCTTATGGCTCGTAAGGTCTGGTTGTAGTCAGGACAGAAATATTTGGGCACCATACTGATTTGGCTACAGATGAGACTGTACGACTCGTATAGAGTCTTTTCAACTCATGACCCTCTAGTCATAATCATAATAAAAACTGTAGGATAACATATTAGTCAGGCTATGATTGAAGTCTTATGACCCATAAAGTGACCTTACGACTCATAAGGTCAGTCGTAATAAGGGTAGTAAGTCCAAAAACTTAGAAATTTTTAGGGCAAAAAATCTGGGGTGTTAAAGGTTAGGTAAGGTATGAGTAGACTGGCTATAATGTAGAATGTGTTTGAGTTTGTGCTTATATATATATATATGTGTATTTGTGCATGTGTATATATATGTGTATTTATATGTGTGTGTGTGTGTGTATATATATATATATATATATATTTGAATTGAATGTTATGACTACACACATTGGACTGAGATTATGAGTATTTAGTTAAGTGGTTGGATCAGGTGTCACGCTGCCACTTTATTTGAATTAGGTGTCACGTTGATAATTTTATTGAATTGCATACTATGCCAGTACTGTTACATGGACTGAGCTCATGTTCTGTAGGCTATAGGTTAGGTACCTACTGAGTCTAGTATGTTTGTACACCTTGAATATATGCATTCATATTATTACATTATTGTGCTTATATATTTTTTGAGGTGTTTTGTTGTATATTTGTCTTATTGGGTATGAGCAGTGGACAAAAGCACACCGGTGTAAGGTATGCCTTGGTTTCTATCATGACCGAATTTCACAGTTCATGATGGCACCTAATATAACCCACTAGTAGGTAAGCTGACCCATAGTCCGAAACAACTAGTAATGGACTATCGAAAAAATAAAAGGATACAATGGAATAAATATGATAGAAAAACAATATATATTAAGCAACCCCAAAACCTAGTGAAATCGATACAAGAGCTTCTAATACAATAAGATTATAATGTGTAATAGAGAGTAAATATAAGTACAAAAAATCTCTAAATACAATGTAGAAATTAGTAAATTTGGAGAATAATAATACTCCAAATTCCAGGAACTCACCCCAAATCTGTGATCCTTAGCGGACAACAATGGTGAGAACTCATACTATGATCCGCAGGATGCAGAAGTGCAGTATGAGCACCAAACACATGGTACCCATAAGGCATCATCTGACTAAGCTCCAAAGATAATGCAAGCATAAATAACATGTAAAGAAGCAATATAAACAATAGTTAGTCATTCAAGAAACTAAACATGATAATTCTAAAGGAGTAATAAGGATAAACTTATGCTATCCAAATAGTAATCAGGGTCTAAAAATGCAATACCAAATATCACTAGTCAACAGCCGAAGGAAGAGTGAAGTAAAGTTAATAATAGTATACAAGGTCCATAATATATACATAACATGAATAAGTAAGGAAGAGAGAGATATACAGTAATACCATACTTATAGGGCTAACTCAAGGTAATGACCTAAGGTAACCAACCTAACATCTCAAGGCATCATAACCAAGTAGGAAAGCTAGTGGTGGCATAATTAGGGTCCCTATAACTATTCATGGGATAACTATCAATAATGTAATTTACCATAAAATTAAAGGGATCAAAATCATACTGGCAATCTTGAGTACCATTCCACAATCAACCTACCACAAACTAACCATAATAACAACAATAAAGTAACTAGATAGTCTGGACAAATAATACCTAACCAACCCCCCATAAGCCCAGAAGGTTAAATTAAAATCTAAACCAACAATAATCATACCCTATACTTATACAACCCCCCATAGGGCTGATAGATATAAGCACTAAAAAAAATACTGGTGATAGGTAATGAATATGAATGAATGAATGAATGCTAAGTAAATCCATAGTACTATATCTAATTCGAGTGCCATAATGTAACAAGTGTATACACCTTCTCCAATTTAAAAACTCCAAAGGTAGGACCTATAATGACCTTTTTTCTCCAGCATTCTGTCTCATAAATGAAGGGGCCCCTAGGGGATTCGAGAAAAACTATATAGTACCTAGCCCTGATCTATGATTTCCAATATTCATTATTAAAAATCTACTCCATCTAGTACTAGAGAGATGTATATATATAATAGGTTCATAGATTCAAATCATTACTAAAAGAATGAAAGCTTGTAAATCCATTGCTCGAGATCAACTCCAAGACTAGATCAACATAATAGAGAAGAAATGGTCATATCACTCTTGACCGTTATAAATGGTAGTGGTAAAAGAGTGGATAAACCATGCACCAAAATCAATCTCGATCTGATTTTAAAAATATTGTCATTAGTTTAAAATGATCCTTAATTAATAAATAAGGTGGAATAATTACCGCTAAAAAGAATCCATTTTAAAACTAAAATGTGAGAATAAATCTATTTTTCTAAAAATAGTAGTAAAATAATGGTTTTGGTTGGAATCGTGCCACTAAGTGAGCATGAATGCACACAAAAGTATGCATGACATCATCAGTATCCAAACAACACAACAATAAGAACCTATGTGTCCATAAACTAGAATCACCCTCATTCTAAGGGTAGAATACTCAACTAGAGTCCAATTAGTAACGTCATCATGGCCTTAGGCCTAACAGTTTATCACAAAAATAAAAGTAATACTATAATCAAGGAAATAATAATCTAATTAATGAAGTCAAATAGTAAACCTTACGTTAAAGAATCCTAAGTATTGAACTATGGTTAACATGCTTATAATCTAAGGTGATAGGATTCTATAGCCATAACAAGTATTTCATCTTAAAGGTCAGATCACCTTTCTATCCTTAAACTCCTAAATTAGGCTAAGTCAGTATACACTAGTCATAAACATGTCCTATCATACCTTCCTAGCATGTAATCTACACTACACACCATCTCATGAATAAAAGTAGATCGTAGCTTACTTTTAATGCCAAAATTATAGGTCTTGAATTATCCACAAAGAGTCTGTCTCTTCTCTATGATTCTAAAATACCATCATGCTATCAAAATAATAATCTATATATCAATAAGATTATAATGAGACCCATATTTCTATAAAAAAAATTAGGTCAAGAATGGGCCCTCGAGGCCCGCAAACAAAATCCATCATTGAATTTGTCATGAGGTCCTTATAAGGACAAGGAATGTAAGTTCAAAATTTGAGAACAAATAGGACACAAATTAAGGCCCAAATCAACCCCCAAACTTATGGAATTTATAGACCTGATTTCTAAGAATTTATGATGAAATGGGGCAGGATTTGATGGGGAAATAATGGAAAATAACCAAGGAATGTTTGCCTAACATACCTTAGCTTCAATTGATATTTCACCATACTTTCTAATGCCCATTATAACAAAATATTTGAAAAGGGTTAATAAATAAATGGGAAATTTGGGTAAAGATGAGCGATTTAACACCCTAGGTACTATTAAACTATTTTGTTGGTTGGTTAATTAGTAGCGTCCTAAGTGGCAAAAGTCCACTAAAGTGGTTGGGCATGGAAAAGAAAGGTAACTATAGCGACATCCTGTAATGACCCTCCAGGTTATTTCCTTGATTTGCAGGAATTTCCAGTATTTTGAGCCTTCTCACAGCAGCTACAGGCAATTTATGACTTATTGAAACCATAGATTCAGTTATCTAATAGTTTATTTGAATTTTAGGCTCATTCTACTATGTTGGAGCTTTTGCTGTTTAAGATTTGGTCTCAAATCAAAACTCTTAGTAGATGAGCTTGGATGATAATTTCGATAGCCTCATCAGCTCAAGAACATTGATTTTAGCATAGGGAGCCACTTGGTTTAAGTATCGAGGCTTCTAAACTCGTTTTGGGCTATGGGGTAGATTATCTGAAAAATAAAACTACAGGTATGGGCCCCACACTTGGTCGAAATGATCTCAAATAAAAGTTTTGATGGTTCCATTGAGTTTGGATCGAATTTAGTATGGAAGCATTTTTTCTTTACATGCGTGGGGTTCTGAACAAATCCTGAACACACGGTCAAAGTCCATTTTGAACAAAGCAAAATCTAGTGCATGGCATCTAATAGGTCTACTTAAGTGCTTATTGGGATGATTTAGTACTAAGCGTCTTCACCCTAAGCAATTTAGCACCCATGGGCCCCTATAGCGACTCTGGCCTATTGGTAGTGGTGCACTTTAGCACCCTATTTTCGCTAAAATGGTGCCTACCTTAGCGTTATGGGGTTGCTTTAGTGGCACCCACAACTTTCTTCTAGACTGCTTTATCTGTCGTGTTGCTGCTTTAGTGGTAGGCGTTTTAGCACCAAGGTGTCCGATTAGCGGCACATGTACCCTTTTGATCCCCTTTCTCCATCTTATTTTTGACTGTTCCTTCCACCATTTTTACACCAACTTAAGATCCAAAAGAGAGAAATAGTGGAAAATCATCCACATAAGTTAAGGTAAGGTAACTTAAATCTTCTTGGTCATTTCCCATTAATTTTACCTTCAATTTTCATGCTAATTCATGATAAAATTCTTAGAAATTAGGTCTTAAATTCCTAAATTTTAAGGGTTGATTTGAGACCCAATTTGTGATCCATTTGCACTCAACTTTTGAGCATGCATTCCTTGTCCTCTGAGAAACCTTATGACATGTTCAAATTTGGATTCCATTGCCAGACCCTACGGGCCCATTCTTGACCCAAAATTTGACCCAGTCCTTAATATAGAAATATGGGTCTTACTTTACTCCTAACGTCGTGTAGATTACTTTTTTGATAGAGTGACAGCATTTTTGTATCATGTATTGAAGACAGATGATTCGTAGATGATTCAAGGGTTGCAGTTCGGTATCGAGATGGGCTTCTGTCTACACTTCTTCTTGAGATGATACTTGTTATATGTTGTATGTTAGATAGGGATGTTAGGATATGATTATAGGTAAAGAATCGTGACTTGACCTAGATTATGAATTTAGGGGATCGAAGGGTAATAGACGCTAAAGGTGAAATATTTATTGTGCTTCTATGATCTTATTACCATAGGTTGCTAGTAATGTTAGCCATAGTTTAGACTAATAAGCCTTTAGTTTAATGCATTACTTGGTGGATTATGATGGTTTTCCTGGATTGTGATGCTATAGTTATGTCGGACATATATTATTGTGCCTAAGTCCGTGATTATGATATTGGTTAGATTCCAAAAAGTGTTTTATCCTTGTAATGGAAGTGGTTGTAGTTTATAGACATATTAATGCATATAATCATATTTTTTGGATATTAGTGATGGCATTCATATTTTTAGTACGTTCATGATCACTTAGGTAGTAAATGGTACAATTCCAACTAAAATATGGCTTTATTACTATTTTTTCTAAATAGGAAATAATTCCCACTTTTCACTTTTAAAACAAATTCTTTCATAACGGAAATCATACCATCTCTATTAATACTTATGTGTCCCTAAGACTGAAAATGATGTTTTAGAGATTTGATTGAGAAAGATTCCAATCCAAGATTTTGCTACTACTATTTCCTCGGTCGTGAGAGATTTCGACCTTCCCCATACTTTTATGATGATTTATTCTCAAACTTTACCCCGGGCAATGGATTTATGAACTTACATTCTTTTAGCCATAGTACTAGCACGTGCATTTTATATGTATATGTGTGTATATATATGGTACTGGAAAAAGTGGATTGATAATGATGATGGTTTCATCTGTGAGCCATCGTGACAGAGAAGAGAGGTCATCGTAGGTCCTTCCTTTGTGAGCTATCAAGTTAGAGGAGGTGTTTACACTGGGTTACTTTATGGTACTCGGAACATTTATGGTATTGTGGACTTACTTGACATTCATTATTGCATGTACATCCCCTATCACCGGTATTCCCTATATCTATCAGGCTTATGGGGGTTTGTATAGGCATAAGCACTGCTTGCAGTATATATTTTGTGGTGCTTGTATCTAATAACTTTATGGTGGGTTACATAGGTATAGGCTCTGACTGTTGTTTGCTGAGTGTTGATTAAACCTCGAGCCTATGACGGCGGTGGTTTAGGAAAGGCTCGGTTAGGTGTTGTTTGTCTGGACTAGCCAGTTACCTTATATTGTTCCTGTTATTATGGTTAGTTCGTCATCGATCAATATTGGACAGGTATTGAGATTTGAGGTATGTGTCTGATTCCTTTATCTTACAGTTATTTTCTTACGCATGATTACCCCTTGGTTAGATGTTATGGTTTTGGACCCTAATTATGTTAGCACTAGTTCTTACTCTGATTAGGAGGCCTTGAGATGCTAGTGTGATTACTCAAGTTGCACCTTGATTTAACCTTGCTTATGTATGTGTATCTACCTATAGTAGTTATAGTTTTACCGTATATCCTTTCCTCTCATTTATTCATGTTGTGTACATATTTCTTGAACTTGTATACATATATATACATTTTTATTCTATTCTTTATTCGTATAATGGCCAATGATATACGGTATAGTGTTTAGGTTCCCAGGTATGGATAGATGGGATGGTTCATCCTTAATACCTCCTTAGCGTTATTATGCTATTTTCTTGGATATGAATAGGATATCCTTATTGTCCCATTAGTTTTATTATGTAGTTTGCTGGATATTTGGGTGGAGTTTATATATTTGCTTACATGCTATTATATTTGCATTATCTTTGGAGTTCATTCAACAGTTGCCTACAAAGTACCATGTGCTTGGTACACATACTACACTTATGTAGCCTATAGATTTTAGTATGAGTTCTTGTTGTTGTTGTGTGAGTCATGCGGAGTAGCTATGGTTCAGAGACGTAGGGAGAGCTCTCAGCATTTGGAGTATTGCTATTCTCCGTCTTATGTACTAGACTAATCTCTATGTTTATTCAGGGATGGGTTGATCAGTATATTCATTTAGTTCTTCATTTTATGATCTTACTACATTCGAAGCTCTTGTACTGATTCCATCAGGTTTTGGGACTATTTTATGTATTTCAGTATTTTACTATATTTATCTTGCATTTTTCCTTATTTTCTCTTGGTATTTCGTTACTGGCAGTTCCAGACTACAGGTTGGCTTACCTACTGATGGGTTATAGTAAATGCCATAACGACCTGAGAAATTGGGTTGTGACATATCCTGTATGCTTTAGCGACGTCCGCTAAAATGAAAAAACACTCCTAAGAAGCTGCACTAGCAACTTGAGGCATCAGATTTTTATAAGTCCAAATGGATTCCAATCGGGAGTTCGGGAGCCATTCGAAACTGCGTGTGCACAAATGAATAATGCTACCATACCAAATTCAACATTCCAAACTCAATAGAACAATCAAAACTTCCATCCAGGATCATTTCAACTAAATGTGGGCCCCACACCTTCAGTTTTATTTTTCATAAAATCCACCAAATAGGCCAAAATGAGTCCATAAGCCTCGGGACCTAAACCAAGGGTCGCCTTAGCCAAAAACCAATATTTTGGAGTTGATAATGTTGTCGGAATTCTCATTTGAGGTCGTTTACTAGGAGGTCTGGTCTGAGACCAATTCATTAACAACGATAGCTCCAAAATAGGGAAATGAGCTTACACCCTAAATGAACTACACGATAACGTAACCAACAGTTCTAACAAGTCATAAATGACCTGTAGCTATTGTGGGAAGGCTCAAAATGCCAAAAATGCACGAAAATTGAGGAAATGATGGGGAGGGTCATTACAATATCCACTGCTAAAAAAGGTCAATCAATAGAAATCACATTGAAGCCTAAAAGGACGAAGTACTAGGCCTACATGTACAGAGAATGACTCCCCAGATAACCTCTATGTAGAAATAACGCTTTCAAGTGATTTCATCCAAGGCATCCATTTTTTAACCAACTTCCTTACTTCACCTTCAAAATAGCCAAAACTCAACCTCAACAACCAATTGGCAACCATCTAAATCGAGAATGCCTAGCACGGAAATCCAAACCACAATATACTGATATCACACTGATAGAAGCACAACCAAGTGGAAACTCAACCAGGATAAAGACAACACTAGGCATGGATCATGCAACCAACTCCAATATCCAAATATAACCTTTCTTTTCCCTTCTGAACCTACCATGTACTTCGAACCATGCAAAATGTCATCGGAGCACTGTCCACATAATCCTATCACACTAACTTGAAGAACTAAAGTTGATTCATCAAAAATACATAATGGTATGCATAAGGATAAGCCCATACATGCTACCTAAACACAGAAATGAATATGGCCACTGTCTGCAATCTATGACAAAGTTGCTAACTGATCTGGATGACCCTCATAAGTAATAGTCAAGAGTCTGAAACACAAACTCTCTAGAATAAATGATCTGCTATAGAATGTCCCACCAATTGAGGATGAAATCATGCTAAGTCCCAATTGAGCACACTTCTCCTACTGAACTGACAATGTAAAATTATGATAAAATTAATGAATCAAGGTCAAGAACAGTAAAAACCAATACCATGTGACGATGTACTATTATCCAAGCATCTAGCCAGCATACCTTATTTGAACTGAAGAAAACTAAGCCAGTAGGTGAAGAGTAGGCTTAGCCAGCCTATAAACAAAGTCTCAACTGAGATAAATTTGAAAATAGAGGTTGTATCCAAGCTCTACAACTCACAGCTAAAATCTCAACACCGAATTGAACCACTAGGTCGATCACAACTATCCAAACCAAACTTGTAGACAACTAAGCATCCGAATTCCAAAATATATCATAAAATTCAAGCTGTTATTCCAAGGCATCAAAATCTAGAGCTGAAGTCACTAAGCTTTTACTAAGGCCCAACACCCGAATCAACCTCACTATCAAAAATTAGGCATATCCCCACTGGTTCTCACCAGAGCCATAATTGAAATAATGTTGAAGAATAAAATCACAATGAAGGAAAAAACATTGGTTGAAGACACAAGCAATCGACTCCACATTGGCTTAAGGGTATGATTGACCAAGTCAATACCCAAGAACTCACCAAGGCTGCAAGCAGTACCAGAGATAACACAAACTCTAGCAATTTAAAAAAATGCAACCTTAGCAAGAAATTGGTCAATCCAATGCTCTATCTATAGAAATGAATACCTATAGGTACATATCACTGAGGAGAAGCACTCCATAAAGTCATATTAGGATGAACAAATGCTGAAATAATGATTTCCCAAATTTTCTAATTTATTCCAAGTTTAACCCAATTGGGTCATGAACCACTACAAAATAAGGGCGGAGTATCCAACTCAACACCAAAACCAAGATTGAAACATCACTAGGAGACTAACCCAGCAAACCAAAAAGGTAAACCTAAGACCTTTCGATGTAAACATCAAGACCACTATCGAGCGATGAGCTAGCCCAAATGGAAGAAAGGATCTCAAACTGGTCAACCTCAAAAATAGGCTATAGAGAAGGATAGCCAATTCTAAAATCTAGCAAACCCGAAAGTAAGTCCTAGAATCTCAACTCAAAAATAGAAAATACAATCAAACTGCCAACTCTAGAACTATAACAACACCATGAAAGGCAAACCTACCTTCACTTTCATAGCACACTCAACAACCGATCTAATCTCACCAACATAAGAGAAAAATGACCAAATTTACCTTACTAAAAGAGATAAAACCATCAAATCGAGCTAGCTAACAAGGAAAACAAACATGAATTTTGAGGAATGAAATTCTAACTAGATAATGCTAGTCTAGTCATCTATCAAGTAAAGATAGATCAATCTCAAAATAATGACAATAATAATAACAACAATAATGGTGACACTAGTATAAGGTGTAGGTGGTAGCAAAATGAAAATAAATAACAAGTACCACTTTTGGGCCATAAGAAGACCAATATGCACAAGGTATTTTAACCCAAGTGCTACACTCCTAGGAAAATACAATACTAAACCACTCCATCCACTACTAAAAGAAATCATCTGCAAGGATATTCATACAATCATAGACTGTACTCTAAGGCACACAATAACCAATATAAAAATACCAAGACATATAATTATTAATGGGAAAGGAAACCCCAATTCAAAGTAAATAGAAGGTAAAGGTAGGAAATAAAAGTCATAAGCTTGATATGCCTGAAAGAGTATGAATCTGAGTAGGTCCAAACTAGGACTGAGCATTTAAATAACCAACTGAGGCATTAAGTGCACTACCTCTAACTGAAAGCACCACATCTCTATGAGACTAATCTAGATAAGTTGAATGACTAATAATACATATTGGGGACATTCTCTGGACTGATGACAGCTCTTTCTATTGTCGAAACAAAACCCAAAAACCTTAATCGAAGGCACCACATCTCTATGAGACTGGTTTAGTTGAGTTGAATGACTAATAATCCATACTGGATACTCTTTGGACCGATGATAGGTCTTACTACAGTTGAAACAAACCCCTGAAGCCCTAACCTGGCGAGAAATCTGAGCTAACCAAAATTGGCTGGCAAACTAACACCAAGGATACTCCCTACTGATATGAACATCCTCTTTGTAATCATAGAATACCTCAGGAGCTCTAGGCTGGTGAAGAACATAAGTTGATTCTATCAGAACAATAACCTAGTGTTCGAGGCACTCCTAAACCAATGGACAATCTCACCACAACCAAAACAAGCTGCTAGAATACTCTAAGATACTACACCCACTGATCTAGAATGACCACCACGGCCTAACAATCAATACTAAATACTCTGTAAGGTCTGATGATAACTCTGTCTATTGAGACCACCACAACCAATCTGAGAGACACTTATAGTCTGGGCGCTACCTGTATGGGATCAACAGGCTGTATGTGAAGCTGATCTTTGCCATGATGATCCCTACTCCCAGATAAAATACCAATAGCATTGTACTGTTGACATGGCCTCTTACCACCATATCCATATGTCCTAATACATGCTCTCTCTGTGGTCCTCATATAATTAATAAATTAAGGAAAAGAATATTCTGCTGCTATCAAATGCTACGACACCAAGCAAAGTAGAAAAGCTAAACCTCTAATAAATCCACACACCATCTCATGCTCTGAAGGATATAGCATAGAAGTATGTATGGCCCACTCTAAAAATCCAATCTCATACTCTAAAATAGATAAGGAACTCTACTGAATACAAATAAACCTAACTCTAACCATAAAGCTACTCGATATGCTGGATACCATCTCTAGATGTGAGGTACCCATAAAAGGCTTGAAATCCCAATGTTGACTTTTGAAAGTCTGAAGCGATCACAGACTCTACTAGAGTCTGGGTTGGCCCTAAATCCTATAGTTGACGCTGAAGATCTTTTATTTTAATATTGGACTCCGTAACCAATGTTGAACTGAAGCTTTAAAAACACATGAGAAAGTCTTATCTTTATCTATCAATAACCTCGTATCATCCATCTCGGATAGAATAGAGTCAAAGAATAACTAGAGGTTCATAAAAATATGGACACAAGAAAAAGATGCAAGAATAGAATTTCTTAAGAATGCTATATAGCCTCCCAAAGATAGGATACAAATGTCTCCATATTGATTCACAGGACTCTACCAGATGCTATGTTATCATACCAACTTATCGATAAACTAAGGCTCTAATACTAATTTGTCACAACCTAATTTTATAGGTCATGATGACACCTACTATAAACCATTAATAGGTAAGCCAACCCATAGTTTAGAACATCTAGTAACAAACTATTAAGAACTAAGGTAAACAGTGAAATAAATATGGTAGAAAGACTAATATATATTAAGTTTAATACCCCGAGTTTTGAGCTCTAGACCCATCAAAAGATAGTCCATTGAATTAGCTTTCCAATGCCACTAGTCTTACCTATAACCCAACATCATAGTAAAAAGTTCTAGAAAATTTTGCTTGAGAGACTGTCAACTACCAGTGCCAACGACTCTGGCAATAACCCATTATCAAACATAATGAGTCATTGTGTGGAGTCACTTCCACCCAGTGAGGGATCCCAGATTTTAGCCCAATGGTGATAAGTCTAACATATAACTCGTTATCAGTCCTAACAAGTCATTAGGTCAACCCATCGTCATAACAAAATGAATCCAAGAAATAAAGTTCTTGATAATGACTACTTATTACGACTCGTTATCATCCTAATAATTTGTTAGGTGAGAAGTTATTGTCATACATGCAAGGTCCCAAGGTTTAGGTCCTCAAGTCATGGATCAAGTCACAACTCATTACCAGACATAATGAGTCATTAATTGAGTCGTGACGACTATTTCCTAGAAATTTCTACACATTTTAATGTGAATGATAATGGGAACTCTCACTTCTAATCAATGAAAGGAAACTAATGAAATGATCAAGTCTTCCAGAGAATGGAAGCTCACCACTTCACCATCAACGGTAGATAAACCAAGATTATCTACCTAACACTGTGTAGGACAAAAATATGTATCTCCGGTGCCTCCATCATGTGGGGATACAGCATTCGGAGATGGTTAGTGGTTGAGCACTAGCATGTAACTCAAGGATAGGGGATAAAATAATGCCAAATTAAATCCAATTTAAAAGCATATGAACATCATCATATAGATATATAAATTATATGACAGGATAGGTAACAAGGTTTAACATGAAGTAAAATATTTTCCAAGACTATGTAGCTCAATCGTCATAACAGGCACCCACGAGCTATATGGGTTCAGCTCCTCCTGCAAAAAGGGTCCTAGTGCGTGTTAGCCGTATGAATCAGAGGTATCAAGAAAACCAAGGAATGACCCGATCCCACATAAATACAAGATACAAATATATAAATAGTGTGAACTATGCATACCGGTTATCAAGAACAATCCTTATGTCGGCAAACATGAGTTTCCAGTACAAGTTATCCAAGACCCACAGCTTCACTACATAACCCTATTAAGCTTAAGTTAAAACAAGGTTCACATAACCCATTTATTAAATAATGAACCATCCATTAAGGCACACCATCATTATCATCATACTCTTACACTTGCAAGCTTATCTCTATTCCACAATAATCATATTAACTTGGGGAAAAGCCTCGACCCTCATAATTTTATCAATTTAAATTGGGGGAATGCCTCAAACCCGTTGTTCATTAAATCAAATCATAGCCAACAAGGCTTTCAAAATCCATCTTCATTGTTTAATCATTTATTCAATGCAATAACATAGGTGAGTAAGTCAAATCAAGTGACAATTTCACAATTCAAAGCAATTTGCACAAATGGGTTGATGGAACATAATTTTTCATAACCAATTCCAATTTTAAAACTTCAATTTGGGGAAAACCATGGACCCTAAGTTTATTCACCATTCTCATGCACCCCACAAGTTCAAAACCATTAATGAAGAATAAACAATGCATAATAAATCATGGAAACACAATTTAAGAATCAACTATGTCAAAACCCTCAACCACATCAAAACCCAATTCAAAACCATCCAATTAAACCATTAAATACATGTTTTTCATAAATTAACAATTGGGTAAGAGTAACATGCTTGAAACACTAAGATTTATGGAGAGAAATCAACCCTTAAGCCCTTAGATGAACTACTTCTTGGAAACCCTAAGTATCTTGACCTTGGAGAATTTCAAGGGTTTCAGAGAATGCTCTGAGTGCTAAAGTATTGAAACTAATGTCCCAAGGGTGTATTATAGTCGTGGGTATTAAGTGAGTAAAGAGGGAAATGTCCAACGTGCCCTCAACTTAAAAGCTGAAAAGTTGTCGCCAGTCGTTATGGGTCTTATAATGACTCATTGAGATACCTTACGACTCATTATCGACTCGTTACCACGAGTCGTAGTCAAGACAATGTCATTAGGCACACATATTGCGGACCCTATGACTCCCATCATACAACTCGTATTGTGACCCTACGACTCCTAGGGTCCAAGTCGTATCCAAGACAGAACCATTTAGGCCCCATACTGGTCACCCAACGATTTGTATAATGCAACTCATATAAAGTCTTTATGACTTGTTAGAAGCCACTCATAATTAAGAAAGGAAACTTAGCCACACATACTAGTCAGGCTATGATTAGGGTCCTACGACTCATCAAAACTCCCTGCGACTCACAAGGAGGAATCGTAGTCTAGACATTAAGGATAAAATGTCAGAATTTTTTAAGGACCAATAATTCGGGGTGTTAAATACTGACCCTAAGGATCATTCGTTCTCGAATGATAGGAAAAGGCATTTATTTGCATGATTTGACTGCAAACACAATCACACTTACCTTTAATAAAGACAGAAAACAAAGATATCAAGGATATCATAATTCCCTTTAACAAAGTCAGAAAACAAAGATGCTAAGGAATACACATACCTCAAGAACAATTATCTAAGCCAGGAAACCAGAATAGGTATTTGGACTTCATGTCCTCCTTGACTTTCTAAGTAGCTTTTTCATACATTTGGTTCCATTATATAACCTTTACCAAAGCCATGTCCGTTGCTCGCATCTGGCGGTCTTGCTGATCTAAAATCTCAACCGGGACCTCTTCATGAGATAAGAAATCTTAGACATCCATTCTTTCCAAAGGAACAACCCAGGAAGGATCACCCATACACTTCTTCAACATTGAAACATGGATGACCGAATGGATAGTAGTCGAACTCGGAGATAACTCCAATTCATAAGCCACATTGCCTACTTGCCTCAAAACACAGTATGGACTAACAAAACAAGGACTAAGCTTTCCCTTCTTTCCAAACCGCATTACTCCTTTCATGGAAGACACCTTCAAGAACACCAAATCATCCACATCAAACTCCAAGTCCCTTCACCTTACATTTGCATAGGACTTTTGGTTACTTTGGGCAGTCTTAAGTCTCTCCCAAATCACCTTTTTCTCCATAGCTTGGTAAACCAAGTTAGGACCATTCAACCTATTCTCACCAACCTCAAACTGCCCAATAGGAAACCTAAATCTCCTACCATACAATGCTTTAAAAGGAGCCATCCCAATACTATAATGATAACTATTGTTATACGTAAACTCAATAAGAGGCAAATGGTTGACCCAACTACCAAAAAAATTAATCACACAAGACCTTAGCATATCCTTCAAAGTCTTAATTGTCCTCTCCGCTTGTCTATCTGCCTGGGGGTGAAAAGCAGTGCTAAGGTTTACCTTAGTCCCCAAACCTCTCTAAAAGAAATGCCAAAAGTGAGATGAGAACTGAGTACCTAGATCAGATATGATAAAAATTGGAGCACCATGCAACTTGACAATCTACTCAACGAAAAGCTTAGAGTAATCATCTGCTAAAAAATTGGTTTTCACTGGCAAGAAGTGAGCAGACTTAGTCATCCTATCTACGATGAACCAAATAGAATCAAACTGATAGCGAGACTATGGAAGACCAGTAACGAAATCCATATACCTAAATAGAATCAAACTGGTGGCGAGACCTGGAAGACCAGTAATGAAATCCATATAAATCACTTTTCATTTCCACAAGAGCAATTCAATCTCTTGAGACACCCCACCAGGCTTCAAGTGCTCCACGTTCACTTGCTGGCAAACCAAACACTTAGCCACAAAGTTGGCCACATCCCTCTTCATATTATTCGACCAATAAATTTCAACTTAAGTCATGATATTTCTTTGTAGAACTAAGATAAACGGTGTACCTCAACTCATGAGCCTCAGTCAAGATCCTCTTTCATAGCCCATCAACACCAGGAACACAAAATCTACCTTGGTACCTCAAGACACCATCACCACCAATCTCAAAAGTCATCACCTTCTGGTAACCCACACCATCCTTGATCTACATCAAGATAGGGTCTAAGACCCATTTCTCCTTCACCTCAGCACCAATGGATGACTTCACCACCTCTTGCACAAACACACCACCATCCTCACAGTCCAAGAGATGAACTCCAAGATTAGCCAAATAGTGAATATCCTTCACCAACCCTCATTTCTCCTCATCAAAATGAGACAAACTTCCCATAGATAACCTGCTAAGAGTATCAGCAACCACGTTAGCTTTACCTAGATGATAGTGGGGACTCATGTCGTAGTCCTTAAATAACTCAAGCCATCTCCTATATCTGAGATTTAGCTCTTTCTGAGTGAACAAATACTGCAAACTCTTATGGTCTGAGAAGATGTCAACATAAACCCCATACAAATAGTGATGCCAAATCTTCAGAGCAAAGACCACAACCAATAATTCCAAATCATGCGTCAGATAGTTCTTTTTATGCACCTTCAACTGCCTAGAAGCATATGCAACCTCCTTACCATTCTACATCAGCACACAATCTAGTCCCACCTGAGACGCATCATAATAAACAAAAAAGCCATCAGTACCCTTGAGTAAGGTCAAAATCAGAGTCGGAGTAAGGTCAAAATCGGAGCCGAGGTCAAAATCGGAGCCGAAGTTAACTTATCCTTCAATTTCTCAAAACTACCCTCACAAGCATCCGACCATATAAACTTCACCTTCTTCTGAGTGAACTTAGTCATGGGGAAGCAATAGAAGAGAAACTTTCCATAAACCTCCTACAATAACCAGCTAAACCCAAGAGGATCCACATATTGGTTAGAGTCATGGGTCTAGCCCACTTCTTAACAATCACACTTTTTATGGATCCACCATGGTCCCTTCACTAGAAACAACATGACCCAAATAAGTTACAGTATTCAACCAGAACTCGCTATTAGAGAATTTAGCATACAATTGTTGTTCCTTAAGGGTATGCAACCTATACAAAGGTGATCGCATGATCTACCTCATTCTTGGAATATACCAAAATATCATCAATAAAACACAATTAGGAATAAATCTAAGAACTTATTGAAGATATGGTTCATAAGAACCATAAATGCCATCAAGGCATTAGTTAAACCAAGTACATCACCAAAAACTCAAAATGACTATACCGGGTTCGGAAGGTAGTCTTAGGGATATCCATCTCCCTAATCTTTAACTAATGGTAACCCGACCAAAGATCAATCTTAGAAAAGTACTTAGCACCCTGAAGCTTGTCAAACAAATCATCAATCGTAGCAAGCGAATACTTATTCTTCATGGTCAACCTATTCAACTGATGATAATCTATACACGTCCGAAGGGACCCATCTTTCTTATACACGAAGACAACTGAAGCACCCTAAGGAGAAATACTAGGGAGGATAAAACCCTTATCTAGAAAATCATTCAACTACTCGTTAAGTTCATTTAACTCATCCGAAGCCATTCTGTAGGAGGGGGTGGACATAGGACGAGTGTTTGAAAGAAGATTAATCCGAAAATCAATTTCCCTATTGGGAGAAACACCAGTAAGATGATCAGGAAACATCTTAGGAAACTCACAGACCACAGGGACATATTACAATAAAGGACCTTCCGATCTAGAATCCTTAACATATACTAAATGGTAGAGACACCCCTTGAAAATTAACTTTCGGGCTCTAAGATATGAAATGAACCTTCCCTTAGGCACTAAGGAAATACCTTCCCACTCAATCATTGGTTCATTTGGAAATTGGAAACTAACCCTTCGAGTCCTACAATCAAAAGACGCATAGCATGAGTGCAACCAATCCATCCCTAAAATTACATCAAAATCTATCATGTATAACTCTATCGGATCCATTGATGTCTTCCTACTACAAATTAATACCACATAACCTCTATAAAATCTCTTACCCATAATAGAGTTACTCATCGAAGTAGATATAAAAAAGGGACCAGGAATACACTCAGGATCAAAACCATAATGAATAGCCACATAAGGGGTCATATAAAAGAGAGTAGACCCGGGATCAAGTAGACAATGTACATCACGAGAAAATAGTTTTAGAATACCAATAATAACATCAGGAGATGCCTCAAAATCCCGATGAGTGGCAAGAGAATACAGCTAATTCCGACCAGTACTGGAGCCAGAAATAGCAACTTTTTGTGAGAGGGGAAAAGAGGTAGCAACAGAAACCTTATTTGCCCCCGTAGCAATATCACCTGAAGGACAGTTCCTCTGAATATGGCCAGGCTGACCATATCTAAAACAGTTATTCCTTCCCATACCAAAAGCTACGATGCACCTGTCCACAAAAATGATAAAGGGATAAGATAGAGTCGACTAAGCCCCACTGGCCTGAGAGTGGGCACCCTATGCCTTAAATCCACTATTGCTCTAAAAATGATGATCACCAAATGGCTTAGAATATGGATCACTAGCCATAGAATACGAACCAGAAGTTCCCTACTTCTTCTTAGACCACTATCTGCTAACCTTGCCACTATTCTGTTGGCCACCACCCTACTCAAAAGATCGAGATCTCTTACTTTGCCTCTCCTCTATTTTGGCTTGTTTCTTTTTTTCATCTTTTACCTGATGTATATACACCACAAGCCTAGATATATCCATGTCACTGTTCAATAAGATGACCTTACACTCCAATACTAAGTCTCGAGACAAATCCGAAGCCAATTTCCTCATCTTAGCCATCATATTAGATACTAGCTCAGAAGCATAATGGGAAAACTGATGAAACTTTAAGGTATACTCATTCACAGTCATCTTATCTTGCTTCAAATTCATAAACTCTTTAGTCTTTTCCTTTTTCATCTCCCGAGGAAAGAAGCGATCAAGAAAAATGCCCAAGAAATCCTCCCATAAAGCCAACTCTACATCCTCACCCCTAGACTGATCCCACTCCTCATACCACTGATATGCCACATCCATCAGCTGGTATACAGTGAATTCCACTTCCTTAGCGTCAGAAGTATGAATCATATGGAGAATCTTCTCCATCTCATCTATTAACCCTTGAGGATCTTCCTTAACCTTAGAGCCAATATAGGTTGAAGGATTTATCCTCATAAACTATCCAACTCTAGTAGCCTTAGAAGAACTCATAGCAGCACCAGCAGGACCTGACTTACGCGACTGAGATGTCACTAACTAGGTCAACAAATGAATAAAATGGCAAAACTCAATAGTAGTAATATCTCCTGGAGGTAACCAAGTAAGAGTGTTACCAGCGGAAGAAGGATAAGTGGGGACCGGTGGAACTCTACTAGGGCAATCAGAAGTGGTGACCCTAGACCGGGTCTAAACTCCTTGAATAGGACAAGCCCCATCTATACTATCCTCAAGAGGAACAGAGAAGTTTCCACGACCATCAGATCTTTTGGGAGACATGATCTAAAAAGCTAACAAATGGGTATTAGAGGATATTTCAAGATCTTAGACTCCACAGCCCGATAGTAGATCACAAGAAAGAAATACATTCCTAAATACCTCGTAGCCTTTCCCTTATAAGTATGCGCGTTACACACCCATAAAAGAGACTCTACTTGACATAACTTTGTAGACACCCAATGATACCAAACCTAGGCTCTGATGCCAACTTTGTCATGACCCAAACCAGGGCCTGGCAATGATGGGTATCTCAAGTCCATCGAGGACTGGAGAACACCCTCGTTGCCTAGTCAAATCGAACATAATGTCCAACAGAGGCTGAATTCTAAACATATAACAAGATAAGTAAGATATAAAAATTTAAACAAATTTAAGATAACTAAATATCCAACAACCAATAACCAAAACCACCCAAGTCCATAGCAATATCCACAAAGCCTCCAACAAAACCAAAAACCAATCTAAGTTGGGATATAACCCCGACCCTGACAATGACAAAGACAATGATAATGTGAATGATAATGGGAACTCTCAACTCTAGTCTATGAAAGGAAACTGATGAAATGACTAAGTCTTCTGGAGAATGGAAGCTCACCACTTCACCACCAATGACCGATGAACCAAGTCTATCCACCTAATACTGTGCAGGAAAAATAGATATATCTTTGGTGCCTGCATCGTATGGGGATACAACATTTGAAGCCGGTTAGTGGGTTGAGTACTAGTATGTACTTAAGGATAGGGAATAAAATAATGCCAAATCAAATCTAATTTAAAAGCATATGAACATCATCATACACATACATAAATTATATGTCAGGATAAGGAACAAGCTTAGCATAAAGTAAAACATTTTCCTAGACTATGTAGTTAAACCATTATAACTGGAACCCACAGGCTATATAGTGTAACACCCCGCAAAATTCTCTCCTAGTCTGAGCCTATTCAGTGAAGCAAAAATCCGGTCCTAAAAGTTTGAGAGGTGTCTTTCCAAGTGTGAAATACTTCAAACCATTTAGAATTTCACCAATATCGACTTTTTGTCATGTAGAGAATTGAATAAGCTTTCCGTCAATACCAAATTTGCCCAAATCAAATACTCGGGCAAAGAGTTAGAACCATTTTAGTGATACAGTGTGCCACCTAGCACTTTAGTGCGTCACAGACCCAGCCAAAATGGAAATCGTCAACATCTAGTGAGACTTCTTGATTTTGGCGCGTTGCACCAAGGCTTAATTTTCAGAATTGTCGATTTCCAGTGCACCAATGCGATTTCACCGGGTTGCGGTGCCTTTCCAGTTCACAACTATGGTGGCAACACAATTGCCACCACATCGCGTCATCATGCTATTTTCCAATTGTCCAATTTCCAGTGCACTGGCGCGATAATGGCGCATCATGCCAGTATGTAAAATTGAGATTTCATTCAAGTTCTATTATTTGAATTTCAGAGACCCTTTGGTAATTTTTCTAAAGCCCCAATCAGTCTCTACATGGGATTTAAAACCCCACTAGCCAAAGTTGCTCATCTATTCTCATTACTTTATCAAGAACAAAACACTCTCTCTCAAAGATAGAAAACCCTAGCCCTCAAGTTTTAAAAGCAATCTCAAGAATCCTTCTAAGAGTTTATTTAGAACTTCAAGAATATAGAAAACTAAGGTATTCAGATGTTGATTCTTGGGTCCCTTTCATCCAAGAAGCTCAAGAACCCTTTTCTAAATTTTAAAGCTTTTATGTTTATGAGTTTTCATGATTTATGTGAGTTAAAATTGATGTTTATGCTATTATTGAGTTGTGATTCATGTTTATTTATAAGGTTTTCAAGCTTTGACCCTAGTATGTGATATTCATGTGATGTTCATGATAAACCCTCTTCAAGCTACTTGTTAAGTGGTGTGTTTATGTCAATTAAGTGTAGAAATTATTGAATAAGCAAAGCATGTTCCCCATATGTTTGATAAAATGCTTATGTGAAGGAATTAGAGCCATTCTAGAATGTTGATTAGAAATCCCCAATTGTGTGCAGGCCCATGCATGCCAAGTGTTTGTTGAAATGCCTTAGTGAATGCATTATGATAAGTTACATGCATTCTTGTCCATGAGTATTCCTTATTGAATAACTATGAGATATTAGTATGCCAACCCTATACATTTACATGCTTATGACATTCAAGTGATTGATGAGATATCGTATTGATTATGTTGTAAATGATAGTCTATTGTCATGATATTCAAGTGTGGTTTTGTATTATTAGTTTATGCTATCGAGTCATGTGCATATTTATACCAAAAAACTTAGCTGCTTGTCTAGAGTCGAGTCAGTCTCAAGATAATCTCGGTCGTGCTATGATCCATAGAATTTAGTCAGTAACAGAACATTTAGGAAAATTCAAAAATCTCAGTACTAGTTCAATCCATCCTCAGACATCAGTCACTTTTAAACAGAAAGTAGAATTCATAAGTACTCCGTCAGATAACAGAACCAAGTGAACTCAGTCAGATTAGTCAAGAAATATGATCAGTAACAGATTCAGCTCAGTCTAAGTTCAGTTAAAAATTAGTTCAGAGTCCTTCAGTTGGGAGTAGTAACTAGCATCGAGCGAGTGCAGGGATGACGGCTTAACCGTTAGAGAGGCAGAGTCGTTAGTAGCAATCCCTGTACTCCCAAACTGCGTAGCCAACGCAGAACCAGGAGTTACCCATTATATTAAGGCTTGAATATCATACTGCCTTAGGCTTGACTTCCTATTCAGGGTCACCCATTAGAAAGGCTTGACTATAGCAGAGGTCTTTACTCATGGCACGGTATTAACACCCTTCCAGCTGGGGTTATAGGTTGGACCCCACCAGATCAGATTCGGGGCTAGTCGGTTAAGTGAGAACTCCCACAGTTACAGTTTTAGTATCAATTTTTAGAATTGAACTCAGAAGTCAGGACTGTTAGATACAGTCATCAATCTCAGTAAGGAACTCATATAGTTCCATAGATTCATAGAACACCCATTAGATAGGCTTGGTCTCACATAAAGTTATTCAGTATCAGTACCTACAGAGGTCACTTGTTAGATAGACTTGATCTTAGTCTCAGATTCAGTTGAGTTTTCTCAATATCATTTCCAGTGATCACCTGTTAGTTAGGCCTGATCTCAAGCTTAGTCAATCTTAATCGTTATTAGAAGATTTAGAGATCATCCCGCTAGATAGGTTTGATTTCAGATTCAGCCAGTCAGTATTAATTATCGGTAGGCTCAGTTATCCAGTTTATCAGTATTAATAAGTACGAATATCAGTTTCAGTAGCTTGAGTTGCGTATAATTTCTGTATGTTCAAAAACCTCAAATTGATGGTATATTCAGTATCAGTTATCAGATTCAGTCTCAGTATGCTCAGTCACAATATGTTAAGTAGTTATAGATTCTCTATATATGTTAATCCAGCTCTTGCATATCATTCTGTTAGTTATTTTTCATGCATAAGCTCTTGCATTTAGCCTTACCTCATCTACATACTTAGTACATTCCCGTATTGACGCATTTGCGCTATGGTGTTTTATTTGACTCCATAGGTTCAGAAGCACGAGCCCCAGTGCACCCTTAGTTGTCCAAACTCAGTCAGCAGCAGTAGACGTAGCAATGAGTCCTTATCATCCGAGGATGCTTCTTATTCAGTACTTCATTAGATTTACTTTATTATCAGTAGACGAATTTAGTTGGGGACATGTCCCATCAACTATACAGTTCAGACAGTTAGAGGTTTTTTTAGACAGATGTATTAGTATTCGATTTTCAATTTGAGTATTTTAGACGTTTTGAACCTTATGGCAAGTTTTTGCCAGCTTTCCGCATTTATTGCATTATATTATGCAGTGCTCAAGTACAGATATCAGCAAAGGGTTAGCTTGTAGTCCTTCGGGGTTATGAGAACCATGTAACGACTAGGGGGTAGTCTCGGTTTGTTACAAACTTGGTCCAGCTCCCCCTGCTGAAAGGGCCCCAATACGTATTTGTCGCACGAACTAGAGGTATCAAGGAAGACTAGGGAATTTCCTGACCTTACGTCAATCCAAGACACAAATATATCAATAGTGTGAACTATGCATATAGGTCATTAAGACATTCGATTACACTATATCTTTCATATGATGTAGATTTAGGTACTCAAGCTTAAGGTTTTGCTGCAAGACATTCGGTTACACCTGACATTTAACTGACTGGTGAGCACTCCTATCATCTAGGAGGCATGGAATTGTTTTTAGTCTTCTTCTTAGTTTTTCTTAGACTTTTGTTTCAACAAAGCATACGGGATCTTGTCCCGGTTGACTCTTATGATTAATAGTAGGCTTCACTAGACAATAATTAGGTAGTAGTTGTGAGTCTTTTATTTATTTCCAATTATGTCTCATGAAAGTTTGTCTCTTTCAGATTTAGCCCATTATTATTATTATGTTTCTGCTTAAGTAGTTATTATTCATATCACTCTATATTTATTCTATGTCAGAGGTCCTTCAAGACCAGCCACTACTGAGCAATTAGCTATGACTCACGAATAAGGTGTAGATTCGGGTCATGCCATTATTGAGGTATGATAAAGAAAATATTAATTCAAACAAGCAAGATAATCTTTTTTACAATCAATTTCTTTAGATATTATGTGGCTACTAGTACTAGCATCATTTTATAATGAAAGATTTAGTAAGATATTAAAGTACTTTATGCTAATATTCTACAAGTTACTTTTAGTTTCCACAAAAATATATTATTTTTTTACATATTTAAGTGTTACAAAAAAATTGCATAATAAATTTAACCTATTATTTTATAACTGAACAAATAAATTCACTTGCTTAAGGGGGTGTTTTGTATGAAGGAAAATGTTTTCGTAGAAAATATTTTCTTATGTATTTTTGAGTATTTGGTTGTTAAGAAGAAAATATTTTCTCTAAAGCATTTATGGATAACCTGAAAAAATATTATGGCACCAGATCTGAAAATACTATTATGTACAAGACTACTATTATGTCTAGAATTGACTTTGAAAGTCGAGTCTCTGGGTCAAGGTCGAGAGTCAGTTCAAAGTCATGGTTGTGGTTGGGAGTTAAGTTGAGGGTCGTGTTTGGGCTAGAGGGATGGGTCTCGAGTTAGATTTGGGTACTGGGATGGGGTTAGGAGTCAAGTCCAATGTTAGGGTCGAAAGTGTAGATCCGAGTCAAGAGTTAAATAGTTGGGTGTTGGGTTGAGGTCAAGGTCCGGAACAGGGGGTAAGGTCTCATGCTCAGGGTTGCAAGTTAGGTCTAGGGTTAAGGTCGGATTGAGAGATGGAATTAAGGTCGGAAGTCGGGTCGAGTTTAGGTTTGGAAGTTGGATTTGAGTCGAGTCAAGAGTCAGGTCCCAACCCTGACACAACTCAAGTCCCAAAATGTAACCTAAAAAAAGAATACAACTATCGATCCTTACGTCAACCTAGAACCTGACTCTAGAATCCAACCCAAAACCAGACTCCCAACCCTAAACCAGAACCTGAGATTTGACATCTACATAAGACGTGACTCCCGATCCTAACTCTGACCCTGGTATAAGACCCAACTCTTGACTCAGGACCATATTTCCAAGACCTCGATACCCGACTATCGATATTAACCACGATTCAACCCCTGTCCCCAACCGTGACCCTTGAGCTAAACTCCCAACTCTAACTCAGGGTACAACTCTCAACCGTGACTCAAAAACCCTGATCTCGACCTCAACTTAGAAATTAATTTTCAACCTTGTCCCGAACTTAGGATCTGAACTCAAACCGAAACCCGACTCTCCATCCTGACACTATCTTGAGCCCCAACTCTTAAAACCTACCAGAAACCCAACTCTCAACCCTAACTTTAGACCCAACTTCCTACTTGTATCAGAATCTTGAGTCACGACTCAGGGCCTAAGATTTGATCCTTATCCCAACCCCAACTTAGACAGACTATCGATCTTGACCCGAGACCAGACTCTTAACCTTAACTCAACTCGATACTTAGGAATTTAGACCAACTTCGACCTAGGACCCTACTCCCGAGTTTGACCCTAAACCTAATCCCGAATCTTGGCTCTGACCTGACCTCGACTCTAGAGTCGAATCGTGGTTTGATCTCGGATCTCGAGTCGGGGCCAAATTTCGAAATTGAAAGAGAATTTTATCTTACTTTAGGTATAGAAGGTATCAAAGTGATTTTTCTTAAATTTGAAGAGCAAATGTCCTTTGAAAATCTTTTAATACAACCAAACATGAAGAAATCACCGAAAGTAATCCTTTTTTATACCAAACAAACCCTAAAATAAGTGTCCGCCGACGACTCGTGCAAAATTAGTCTTCTAACACTGTTTGGATGGTGTTTTGCCATGGTTTCATAATGTACTGTACAGTATGGTATGGTATGGTACAGTATGGTATGGTACAATACTATGTTTGGATAGATTGTATCGTTCACTACTGTTTAATAATAGTTTTTTATTTGGTTTGATGGTATAGTACTGTATCGTAACGGGTAAATTTACTAAAATACCCCTAATATAATATTAAACTTCTCACCATTATTTTATAGAACTGGCCTTTCTCTTATTAGGTGTTTTCATATTCCATAGCATTCCTGTAACACCCATCCGTTTCAGTGCAAAATTTTAATTAGCAAAAACTACCCCATAAGATTTTTATGCTTGTGTTCTTTGATATTACTATTTGACCATTGCCTGTAAAATCATTTCGAATTCATATTTCACTGAGAATTTATCTACTTGGAGTTGCTTGATGCTTGAGTATTTCATGGAATGTTGAAAGTTTGATATTCAACTTTTTTCTTTTTGGATGAAGGAGTTTTAACAATTTTTAGACTTTTTTCCTGTTACATCTGGAAATAATTCCTAATTCGTTAATTTTTTTTTTTCCATAAAATTCTTGAAGAAGTTGCAAAAATGACTGAGCTGAGATATTAATGTTGAATCTCAAACTTGGTAAATAATTGTGCATAAAAACATAAATATAATTATAACATATTAAGGTTGTAAGTAAAATAGGGTAAAGGGTAATAATAAGAACAGAAAATATTATATCAGGGCATAGTTGAAAAAATAAATAAGAAAACCACGCAAAACCACCAAATTGGTGGTTTTAAAAATTGGACAATTCCATGATTCGGAATGGTTTCCAAACCATGAAAGATTACCATACCATACCATGCCTTTTAAAAAACAATCAAAATAAATATAATTTCGTTGGAAACCATACCATACCATACCACAGAAAACCACCATCCAAACAACCTGTAAAGTTTGCTTTGCAATTACTTTTAGCCAATAATTCCTACATGCAACTTTTCCTACGCGGGCGCACATTCTCCCTTCCCCCACAAACACACCCACCCACGCACGCACCCACGCACGCACCTCTCTCCCTATATACACTAGCTATATCAATATACTATAATTCACCACTGTCAAACTTCCTTTATTTAAATTGCCTTCCTCTTAACTCTTTTCTCCTCGACTTGATTCTTTGAAATCGCGAAAATACTCCACTTACAGTTCACGGAAGTAGAAAATAGCTCGAGTTAAGGTGACGATGGAGGTGGGAACCGACGGTGTCGCCGTCATCACCATCTTTAATCCTCCTTTGAACGCTCTAGCTATTCCAAGTAAGCTTATCCCTTTCTCTACCAATTTTAATTCATGTGTTTTGATTGGATTTTGATTCGAACTTGTGGTGGTTTCAGTTATTGCTGGACTGAAGGAGATGTGGACTGAAGCGACGATGAGAAACGATGTTAAAGCTATTGTTTTGACTTGTGAGCTTTCTCAATTCACTAGCTTTTCGTAATTTAGTGATATCTTCCAACAAACCTGTTGGGACATTTTATAGTAATTTAAGCATGTCTAAACCATATACATGCCTCCGGCCATTGTTTTGAAGTTGCCTTTCTATCCCAAGGATTTTCTATCACGCTTACATGGTATGAAGTTCAGGAAGAGAAATACTGTGCGTAGGGATCCTTTGAACAAAACATGTCATACTTACAAATTGTTTTCTATCAAGAAAGGTTCTGGATGTTGCTGAAATTGACAGCTGTTTCCGGAGAAATTTGTAAAAGAAATTTAACTTTCTACAAGACGTGGTTATGAAGTGTTAGTGATCTATTGCTTTATGTGATGCTTTATGGATTTCTTTTTAAGTTCAATTATTTGGTAAGTTCGGCATTTTCCTTAACTTCGTTTGGTGAGCTTTGCATAGCCGGTCCAAGACCAGCCTGGATAAAGGAGGTTGGTGGTTAGTTAAAATTATAGTTACAATTTGATGAATCATATAGGAGTTCTAGTTTTCATTGAGGCGTATATGTGTTCTGCATCATACTTATGTTAGTCTTCCCTTGCATTTCAAGTTTATGTTCTCTATATTTTTATTCAGGAAATGGAGGCAGATTTTCTGGTGGTTTTGATATCAACGTTTTTCAGAAGGTTCATGAGACTGGTATGATTACTTTGTTTTCATCTTTGTACATTTCAAGTTGTGTCTCAGTGAAAACCTACTTGTTGAAAAATGGATCTGGATTGTTGCTGGGGATATTTCTCAAATGCCTGATGTTTCTGTTGATCTTGTGGTGAACAGGATGGAAGGTAGTTGACACTGTTTAGATCAAATTTCAGATCCTTTGTAATTGTGCGTAAAAACATAAATATAATTATAACTTATTAAGGTTGTAAGTAAAATGGGGTAAAGGGTAAAATAAGAATAGAAAATATTATATCAGGGCATAGTTGAAAAAATAAATAAGAAAACCACGCAAAACCACCAAATTGGTGGTTCTAAAAATTGGACAATTCCATGGTTCGGAATGGTTCCCAAACCATGAAAGATTACCATACCATACCATGTCTTTTAAAAAACAATCAAAACAAACATAATTTCGTTGGAAACCATACCATACCATACCACAGAAAACCACCATCCAAACAACCTGTAAAGTTCCCATTGCGAAATTGCTTTGTAATTACTTTTAGCCAATTATTCCTACATGCAACTTTTCCTACGCGGGTGCACATTCTCCCTTCCCCCACAAACACACCCACCCACGCACCTCTCTCCCTATATACACTAGCAATATCAATATACTATAATTCACCACTGTCAAACTTCCTTTATTTAAATTGCCTTCCTCTTAACTCTTTTCTCCTCGACTTGATTCTTTGAAATCGCGAAAATACACTTACAGTTCACGGAAGTAGAAAATGGCCCGAGTTAAGGTGACAATGGAGGTGGGAACCGACGGTGTCGCCATCATCACCATCTTTAATCCTCCTGGGAACGCTCTAGCTATTCCAAGTAAGCTTATCCCTTTCTCTACCAATTTCAATTCATGTGTTTTGATTGGATTTTGATTCGAACTTGTGGTGGTTTCAGTTATTGCTGGACTGAAGGAGATGTGGACTGAAGCGACGATGAGAAACGATGTTAAAGCTATTGTTTTGACTTGTGAGCTTTCTCAATTCACTAGCTTTTCGTAATTTAGTGATATCTTCCAACAAACCTGTTGGGACATTTTATAGTAATTTAAGCATGTCTAAACCATATACATGCCTCTGGCCATTGTTTTGAAGTTGCTTTTCTATCCCAAGGATTTTCTATCACGCTTACATGGTATGAAGTTCAGGAAGAGAAATACTGTGCGTAGGGATCCTTTGAACAAAACATGTCATACTTACAAATTGTTTTCTATCAAGAAAGGTTCTGGATGTTGCTGAAATTGACAGCTGTTTCCGGAGAAATTTGTAAAAGAAATTTAACTTTCTACAGGACGTGGTCATGAAGTGTTAGTGATCTGTTGCTTTATGTGATGCTTTATGGATTTCTTTTAAGTTCAATTATTTGGTAAGTTCGGCATTTTCCTTAACTTCGTTTGGTGAGCTTTGCATAGCCGGTCCAAGACCAGCCTGGATAAAGGAGGTTGGTGGTTAGTTAAAATTGTAGTTATAATTTGATGAATCATATAGGAGTTCTAGTTTTCATTTAGGCGTATATGTGTTCTGCATCATACTTATGTTAGTCTTCCCTTGCATTTCATGTTTATGTTCTCTGTATTTTTATTCAGGAAATGGAGGCAGATTTTCTGGTGGTTTTGATATCAACGTTTTTCAGAAGGTTCATGAGACTGGTATGATTACTTTGTTTTCCTCTTTGTACATTTCAAGTTGTGTCTCAGTGAAAACCTCCTTGTTGAAAAATGGATCTGGATTGTTGCTGGGGATATTTCTCAAATGCCTGATGTTTCTGTTGATCTTGTGGTGAACACGATGGAAGGTAGTTGACACTGTTTAGATCAAATTTCAGATCCTTTGTACAGCTCTTTGCTCCTGGTGCTTCTCTGTATTGTTCTATAGTCAATTGTTATTTACAAATCTGTCAATCCTGTTATTTTTGTAATTTTAGATGGTAAAAAGCCTGCAGTTGCTTCCATAGACGGACTTGCACTCGGAGGTGGCTTAGAATTGGCATTGGTTTGTGATCTCTATAACTTGTACCGTCTTTGTATCTGTTTCTTGGTGTGCCAATTAAGCTATATATGCTTTTTGCAGGGATGCCCTGCACGGATTGCTGCACCACAAGCACAACTGGGGTTGCCAGAGCTCAGCCTTGGAGTTATTCCTGGATTTGGAGGTAACTCTGCCACATAATGCTTGTCGCACTTGAGTGTAGGCTTTGAATTCTCTTCCGTTACCAATTAACTAAGCATAGAGATAATGTTTCTTCTTAAGGTACACAGCATCTTCTGAGGCTTATAGGGTTGTCTAAAGCTGCTGAACTTATGATGGTAAGTCATTTATCTTCTTATCAGTAAACAAGTTGAAACTTGTGACTAGTTTTTTTCCTTGTTCTAAACTCTGTTAGATTCCCAGGCTAGTTTATTTGATCTATCAATTCATTTCCAAATCAACTGTTGGGGAATCAATGCATGTCCTACTTGGACCAATGTTAAATAGAACTGTTTACAGTTGTTCTTGTAACTATATAGTGATTTGAGTTCTCTTTGTTATAGCAATTTCTAAACAAAAAGGAGCAAATTATGATGTAATGTCCTCCTTAGACACGAGCATTGTTCAACTTCTGGTCGCTTGCTGATCTCTGGGTTCTATATATGCCCATCCTGGCAATGACCTCCTTTTAGTTTCCAATATGTGCTCAATGTATTAGATTGTTTCTGTTGTTACTTAAATTTGTAAATCAATCAAATGAATCATTGTGATGGCCTTATAGATTACAAATAATTTTTGGCAGACATCTAAACCAATAATGTCGGAGGAAGGGAAGAAGCTTGGTCTCATTGATGCCATTGTTCCTTCATCGGAGTTGTTAAAAGTATCTAGACAATGGACACTTGATATTGCAGAAAGGCGCAAGCCTTGGATGCGTTCCCTTTACAAGACAGACAAAATTGGTTCCCTTTCAGAAGCTCGTGAAGTACTGAAGGTGGCTAGAGAACAAGTGAAGCAGACAGCTAAGAAGATGCCTCAGCACTTGGCATGCATTGGTGTAATAGAAGAAGGCATCATCCATGGAGGATATAATGGGGTTCTCAAGGTATTATTTTTCTGTAAACAATATCTTTGTACTGTAAACATGTTTCCCTCCAGAGGGCATAATAACTCTTTTTGGATGTTTTGCAGGAAGCTAAAGTATTCAAGGACCTTGTGTTGTCAGATACATCAAAGGGTCTTGTTCATGTATTTTTTTTCCCAACGGTCACCGTCGAAGGTATGATACGGTAAATCCTGAAACGTGAAGGATATGAATCAACACTATGTGATTTTGTGATGCTAGCTTGAAGCTTGGAGTTCTTTGTAAGCATCTTTATTTGAGCAGGCAAGAATGAATGGGAAAATTACTTTGGTGACTACAACTTATGCACCCTCTCAGTGTTACCAATCTTCTACTTAACTGCTTGAGTTTTGACTCATTTTCTTGAAATTACTATTTACCATTAAACTGTATTCTTGATTGCTGGTTATCAAAAAAAATCTTATGTATTAGTAATTGCATATTCGAGAGATTAATGCATTAGCTGTGACATACAAAACTATCTGCTTACATAAGCAGTCTCTGTAAAGAATGATTGCAAATGTGATTAAAATATAGTTCGTTAATCCTTTTCTTTTGCTGATTTAGTTTGGTTGATTTCTTGAGATTTGATGTTGGAATGGGTTTTCATGATGTGCCTTAATTGTAAAGTTTGTTATCAGTAAGATTTCACGTGGTGACATAGATTCTGTTGATCTCTTTTATATAATGAACTTGTACAGTTACTAGTTTATATTTTATACCATTTTCATAAATTTGTATTCTTTTTGCATTCAATCCTCTTCCAGCTTTTGACTTTTAGAAATAGGTACTTATGTCTGTGTTCCCTGTAAGTCAATCTATTCTTTCTTCTTTCGGATGACCTTTGGTTTCATAATTGACCAGGTACCTAACGTCACTGATATTGAACTCAAACCTAGGACAGACAAGAAAGTTGCTGTAATCGGTGGAGGTTTAATGGGTTCAGGCATAGCTACAGCCCTCGCCCTTAGCAACACAATTGTTATACTTAAGGAAATTAATTCTGAGTATCTTCAGAAGGGAATTAAAGCTATTGAAGGTCGTCGATACACTCTTTTACGACAATTACATTACATATCTCCTGTCATTTAGTCAATGACTGTGAGGATTGCGAGATCCTAATGGTCTTTCCCTGTTTAGTCTTGACAGTCCCTTAGTACTCTTGAAGTGTAGAAACTTATGGGGATGTATCTTATGTTACAGCAAATATCATCGGACTGGTAGCTAGAAAGAAATGGCCACAGGAAAAAGCAGATAAAGCCCTTTCAATGGTTAAAGGTGCATTGGATTATTCAGATTTTAAGGATGTGGATATGGTCATAGAGGTGAGCTGCTGGACTTATGTTTCTCTGTTAAATATTCATAATCTTTTCCTCTTTTTCTCATTACTCTTCACTTGGCTTCCTTAGCACCTTACTGTGATACATAAAGACTTGGGAAATATATTAGATACGCCAAATAATTGTCTTGCATTGAGCCCCGTTGATATACAGACTACACAATACATAATACCTATCTACCAATATGGGACAACTCAGTATAACTTTCTAACGTTCCCCCTCAAGCTGGTGCATATGTGACACGTACCAAGCAAGCTTGTTACCAATGTAACTAATACGAAGACTAGTATGGCACTTGGTGAAAATGCCTCCAATCTAATCATTTGACTTCATAAACTTTGAATAATATCTCTTGAGAGTGTCTTTTTTTTTTTTTTTGTGACGAAGTGACAATCAATCTCATTGTGTTTAGTTCTCTCATGCAACACCAAATTTGATACAATATGAAAGGAAACTTGATTATCACACACAAGTTCCATTTGAGTGATTCTCCAAATTTTAATTCTTTTAGTTTTAGCAACTGGTTGATCCAAACTAGCTCACATATTGCCATAGCCATTGCTTGATAGTCTGCTTCTGCACTAGATCTAGTAGCCACACTTCGTTTCTTGCTTTGTCAAGCCTCTTAATTACTTCGTGCTAAAACATAGTATCCAGATGTAGAACATAATGTAGAACGTCTATCAGAAGATGATCTAGCCCAATTGACATATGTGTATCCAATGATTTGCTCATGGTCCCGATCCTCGAATAGTAGTTCTTTGCTCGAGACTGATTTTATATACCGCGAATGCAAACAATTGCATCTCTATGACTAACACAGGGAGAGTTGATATAAACCGACTTACAACACTCATAAGAAAGGAAATGTCAAGCCAGTCACTACGAGTTAATTCAACTTACCAACTATGCCTATATCTCGCTGGATGGCTAAATAGGTTGCTTCCATTGTGGCAGAAGTTTAGCATTCAGATCCATAGGAGTTTTAATGATCTATAAACCATGATTCTTGTCTGTCAAGAATGTTTCAACACATACTTTAATTGTGAAATAAGGAGCCCATCTAGAAAATACTTCAATTTGCCCAAATCCTTAGTCCAGAAATGCTGAAGTGATGTTGCTTCAGGTTAGTGAGACAATCGTGATCAACAACAACAACAACAACAACAACATACCCAGTGTATTCCCACAAGAGGGGGATCTGGGGAGGATAAGATGTATGCAGTCCATGATCATTATTAATAATAATGATAATGTCAACATAAACCTAATTGGTCGGACCCGGATGCAATATCTGAAACGGATGTATTTCTAAGGATTGAATTCGACAAAATCTTAATTTTATGATTTCGGGGTTACAGAAAGGTGCTGGGATTCGACTAAGAAAATTTAATAAAATAGAGCTATAATGATATTCTAAATTTTGAGAGATATTATGTGGAAAACTCACAAGTATGTTGTAGAATTCAATCTAGAATTCAATCTTTCATTCTCCAAGGTGGGCACTAAAAACATAAATTAGTTGTTAAAAAATCAGCACGCTAATAATTAATTTAGAAATTATGCCTCCTTTCTATGAGAAAGAGAACATTAATAAATAGTTGATATTGACCAATAGGAAAAGCTAAAAATATTGAAGGTATGCCATTTCTCATGTCTTAAATCTTTTTTATCTTTTATTTTGAGAAATTATAATATCAATTCCTCCCCCCCCCCCCCCCCCCCAATTGATACGGGTTTAAGGGGCATCTTAGCTTTCGAGGACATGATTGAAAGCCAATACGTAAAGACTCGAGCTCGGGGGCTGCCCAACCAAGAGAACAAGCTTTGAAGTGTGAAGAAGACCTTCAAACACTCCAAAGACGCCCCAAGGCTACACTCCAAGGCCGCCCTTTTTGTTGGTCTCATTAAGGGCCTTTTGTTCATTTACTATGTAATTAGTTTAGCCAAGACTATAAGTAGCTTCTATTAGGTCATTTGTCTTCAACTTTGATATTTTGAAAGACTTCTCTTTGAGAGTGTATTACAAGTGTGGAATCACTTGTGCAAGTGTGGATTCACGTGTGGCAACGTGGAATCGTTGTGTTGGTTACTAGTTTAGAAACAAAGGTTGCATGGGGATTCCGGTTCCCTTGAGGTCTTCGTTAGAGTGTGATGCTGTTTATACAGTTTATAGGGGTTTTTGTGTTTGATACACTCTTAGGTTCTTGTTTATTGTATAATCTTATGTCTCACTATCTATCTTTACTTATTGCATTTTGTTATCTTATCTCGTGTTTGTGTTGCTGTCGTGAGTTGTTGTTCATCTTGTGTTCGGTTTTCTGATGTGCTGTTGGTGTTGGAGGGCCCAACGTGAACCTTAGAACTCCAAGTTTCAAGAGTTGTGTTCTTGGTGTTCTTCACCATCTTCATAACTTGTTGAAGAAAAGGTGGTGGTTTGATCTTAAAACAAGGAGGAAAAGAGTGTAGTCTTGTGTTTGTCTTGAAAACATTCCCCAAAAATATACCAAAGAAGTAAGGGATCAAAAAGACATTCAAAAAGACTTGTTACCAAAAAGGAGAAAGGGGACTTTCCAAGACTAACAAAAGAGGAAAGAACCAACAACCCTTCAAAAAGGTGTCATACCGAAAAGGTGCTAAGATAAGTCAAACCTTTTTGAATGTGAAAAAGGCTCCAAAACTTCTTGTTGTTCCCTCCAAAGCTGATTTTTCACTCATCCAACTTGAAAATTGATCAATACAAATTGAAACAAGAAATTTTTCGAAAAATTTTCAACAAACCAAAGGCTTCCACGTCACTAAATCCGTACAACTCACGTCTTAGGCTAAAAAAATTTTGGATTCTTAGTTTTGTTTCTTTGTTTCTTTGGTTGCATTGCTTGATTCTAATACTAATTAGCAACTAGTAATCATCTACTAGGGTGTGAATTAGTTGTTTGAGTCCTTTCTTTCGTTTTACCTTCTTTTGTGTGCTTTTATCTTTTGTAATTCGTTGTAATTTCTTGATTCAAATCCGTACATATTTTCTTTGAGTCGTTTCAAAACAAGAATCTATTTCGACCTTAAGACGCAAGTGGAACCAAGTAACACTTCATTACATAAACGGGATACCAATACTTACAACTCCAATTGAGTGACATTTCAAAGGTGCGAGCTTAAGAGTTTGTGAGGCTGATTTTTGCTAACCTTAACTTGTTGTTTGTGTTTTGTTTATCATTTCTTGATAGGTACTATGGCATCGGGTGAAGGCAACCCAAGAACTTCGGGAGAGGTAAACATGGATACTTTATTGGCGGCTATAATGGGTGTTAGTGACCGAATGGAGATAATAGAAGGGATGGAAGGTTCTTTCTTAAGGAAAATGGATACCTTGGAAGTTCACCTAGACTCCACCCACTTATCTCCTAAAAACTACCATGCCTTATCTAGTGGACATTCTCCCCACACCTCCCTTACTATAACTCCGGATACACTTCGCTAACTGTTCAATCTGCCTAGACAAGTACATGAACCCATCAACCAAGCCCCTACTTATCCAAATAACCAAAATCAAATCCACCAAGAAGCTCCACGAAACCAAGAAATGCCAAGAGCCCTACTTAATTGAAACCAACCGATCCAAATTGATGAAGTGGATGGTGAGGGTCCTTATGGAGATGAGGAGTTAGATGAAGTGGCTCTCTTTGCGGAATTTGTGAGAAATAGAAGAGGAGCTCATGGAGGAGGGCATAGGGGCCGAGGGGGAAGGTTTGGTCCGATTCCTCTTGGTAGAGGCAACTTGGGACAACGTCCTCATGTTCAAGAAGGTTATCAAGCGGACCAAGTAGGAAATTTGGGTAGAGACACGGGTCTCAACTCAATCAAGATCACTCTTCCTACCTTCAAAGGAACTAGTGATCCATCTATCTACCTTAAATAGGAACTACAATGCAATCGGATTTTCCAACTCAATGAGTTAAGTCCTCACAAGAAAGCCGCACATGCCATTGCTCAACTTGAAGGATATGCATCTACTTGGTTGGAGACAAAAAGATTGCAAAGAGCAAGAAATGACAATCTTGACCTTCCGGATTGGGATGAATTGAAAGCACTAATGAGAGAGATGTAACGAAAAAGTTCAAGAAAGAGCAACTAACAAGGCTCTACAATTTGAGGCAACGAATTAGAAGTGTGGAAGAATACTATGAGGAGTTTCAAAACTTGATCCTTCGTCTTGATATTGTTGAACCTCCAAACCATTGCATAGCTCGATTCAGAGGTGGTTTAGTTTATGAAGTTGTTTCTCAACTCGTTGTCCATAAGTTTGACCGAATGAAGGATCTTGTTGAAGCGGCCATTGAGGTTGAAAGGAACAATCATGCCAAGAGGACCTTCAAATGGAACAAGAACAAGGACTCCTACAAGTCCTTAGAGAAGAAGCCCGTTGATAGAGCAAACCAAAAGTATCCACCACGGCTTGAAGGTAATCCCTCTTCTACTCCCAATCCTAAAGGTATTGTTTGCTTTAAATGTCAAGGTTGGGGTCATAAGGCTAGTGAATGCCCTAACCGAAAGAACATTGTGTTGGTGGAGGGTGATCCTTACTTTGTTGGGGGGTAAGTGACCCTAAATGATGGTAGTGAGGAAATCCCTCAAGAGGATGATGACAATGATGGTGAAGCCGAATTGGTAGAGGAAGAAGGAGATATCTTTGTACCTTGTGGGTTGATGATGAAAGCTCCTAATGAAGATGTTTGGCCCGAAGAAGGAGAAGTCTTGAACTTTAACCTCTTGATGAGGAAGGACCCGAATGGTGAAGGTGAGACGTTTCGGGTTCAAGAAGAAGAACTTGGTGACAAAATCAAGCACTTGTTATTCACCACATTCGGCACTAGCATTGTGCCCACTTCCAAGTTGAGGCCTAAGGAGATGAATTCCTATGGTGCAAGTTTAGAAGGCAAGAGAGCAAGCTTAAGTCTTTGCTCCAAAGGTATGTACCTATTCCCTCCTATTTCTAGCTTTCCTTGGAATCATAATGACATTTACCCGACAATGCTATGAAGATATTTGATTTAAAGTTCTACTTAGATGGTATTAATGTCTTTTGGAATGGCTTGGATGTGCATGGAATGCATGGCCTTCCTATTTCGGTTTGCAAGCCTATTTGTTGTTCCAAGAAAAGTCTATGGACTCCACTTGATAAACAACTCTTATCTCTTGTTTCTTGTTACACTTATGTGGATAGACAAATTGTTTCTTCTTTGGAAGGGTGTTCAATTTTGGGTGATTGGAATGACTATGGTATAAACCCTCAAGCTTTGAGGAAAGTGTGTTTTCTTGTGTCTCTTACTGTTTTGCAAGGTTCGGATTTGAGGTCGAATCCTTTTCAAGAAGGGGATGATGATATGAGTCTAAGGGACATTTTAGCTTTCGAGGACATGATTGGAAGCCAATACGTAAAGACTCGAGCTCGGGGGCTGCCCAACCGAGAGAACAAGCTTTAAAGTGTGAAGAAGGTCTTCAAACACTCCAAAGCCGCCCCAAGGCTACACTCCAAGGCCGCCCCTTTTGTTGGTCTCATTAAGGCCCCTTTGGTCATTTACTATGTAATAAGTTTAGCCAAGACTATAAGTAGCTTCTATTAGGTCATTTGTCTTCAACTTTGATATTTTGAAAAACTTTTCTTTGAGAGTGTATTACATGTGTGGAATCACTTGTGCAAGTGTGGATTCACTTATGGCAACGTGGAATCGTTGTGTTGGTTACTAGTTTAGAAACGGAGGTTGCTTGGGGATTCTAATTCCCTTGAGGTCTTCGTAAGTGTGGTGTTGTTTATACGTTTTATAGGGGTCTTTGTGTTTCATACACACTTAGGTTCTTGTTTATTGTATAATCTTATGTCTCACTATCTATCTTTACTTATTGCATCTTGTTATGTGTTTGTGTTGCTGCCGTGAGTTGTTGTTCATCTTGTGTTCGGTTTTCTCTCGTGTTGTTTGTTGTTCTTAGTGTTTCGTAATCGTTTGTATTACCCAACCCCCTCAAATTTGTCCACGGACTTTGGTCGAAGTATTCAATGTGGATTGATCGAAACCCTCACATCTCCTGGACGAGACTGCCAAAAATTTACACATATTGGGAGCAGAATGCTAATAAAATGCGGAGTGAACAATTTCACTATGGGTCATGTCAAACCCCCTAATAACTGTGGTAAACTTACTAATCTAGGTACGAGGAGATTGTTTTAGATCATAGATGGACCTGCGCAATCGACATACAAGAACACTGCTCTTGCTCCATAAGCCTCATCCTCAAGATTGCTTGGAGAAAAATATTCTAAATGTCCAACTAATAAAGACGCCAGTAATGAACAATAGCCATGAATAAGAAAGACAAACATGTGCTATTTTAGCTATGGGGGAGAAAGTATCACGGTAATCAAGCCCATCTGTGCATACCCTTTGTCAACAAGGTGGGCCTTAAACCGATCAATTTGATTGTCTCAGACCAACATTGACTTCATAAACCTAAAGAACTTGAAGTAAGAGGACAAGCTCCCAATACCACTCCCATGTAAAACATATATCTCATTAATCATAGCCGCCCGTCGCCATCCTAGATGAGACAATGCTTTGCTTATAGACGTAGGGATGGAAACAAAGGACAAATATGATTCAAAAGCATAATATGGTGATGACAAATAATGATAACTTCAAAGGGTATAATGAGGTATCATATACTTTTCCGAAGTGCAATAGGTGACTATTACAACAACAACATTCCCAGTGTATTCCCATATAGTGGGGTCCATCAATCTTCACGAAATCACGAACTAATGTATGTGTAGTATTTATTCATGGACTTCTTTCGTCCATGAAGCCCAAGAATCTCTGGGGAGGGTAAAGTGTACGCAGACCATACCACTACCTCAGGTGAAGTAGAAAGACGGTTTTCGATAGACCCCGGGCTTAGGACCGATAATAGGATAACAAACACAAAAAATAAGTGCATATAAACTAGTACGGTATGCAAAAAAAATTAACACCGCTAGCTACAAGATAATATTACAGCCACAACACCACGAACAAGAAACTCCAGACACAAAAGAACGCTCCCCTACTATTACCAACGCACTCCCACCCCTAACCCTCTACCCTAATTCGCGTCTTCCACATCTTCCTATCAAGGGTCATGTCCTCCGTAAACTGTAGCTGTTCCATATCATGCCTAATCACCTCCCTCCAATATTTCTTCAGTTTACCTCTACCCCGCCTAAAACCATCCATAGTCAATGTCTCACATCTCCGCACTGGAGCATCAGAGCCCTTCCTCATCACGTGCCCGAACCAACGTAACCTCACTTCTCGCATCTTATCCCCCACCGAAGCAACTTCCACCTTCTCCCGAATAATCTCATTCCTCACCCTATCTTTCCTGATATGTCCACACATCTGTCGCAACATTCTCATCTCCGCCACCTTCAACTTTTGGATGTAGGAGTTCTTAACTGGCCAACACTCCGCTCCATACAACAATAGGTGACTATTATAGTCCTAAATTGGACAATGCTTCACTTATAGATTTAGGGAAGGAAACAAAGGCGAAAGATGATACAAAAGCATAATGGGGGGTTATGACAGCCGATACAACAACATACTCAGTGTAACCCCACAAGTGTGGTCTTGATTAATGATAGATGTTGATAACTTGAAAAAGGGTATAGTGGAGATTAGTATTACGAGTGGATCATATGCTTTTCCGAAATGCAATAGGTGGACTAAGAAGAGCAAGTCCTCGGTAGGTGTAGCGTCTGATGCAAGATCATGAATTATCTTGGACCAATAGACCTGATTCTGGATGGTGATGATGATGGTAAGTCAAGAATGGTTGCCTTATAGTTAGGGATGTAAGAGATGAAACACTAGACTCCTAAAATGTTTGTATAGCTAAGATCTCAAATATATCAAGATGGTCAGAAGAAGTAAAGTAACGGCGGGAATCAAAAAATGGTTATGTTGGCTTACAAAATGATACAAATCAAACCACGAAAGGCACGAAAATGGCACAAAAACAGTCCACAAATCAAGGCTAAGTCGAGAACAAGGCCCAACCGAGAAAGGCTTCAACAATAACAACAAGAATACAAGATACATGGTGTATTTTACACCAAAAACAGCAGCAACACGTGATGAACACGATGATAACAATAATAACAACCAACGGTTACAAGATTACAACAACAAACACTACGACACGATTACAAGAATGAAAGAAAGGTAGTGTGACATAGATTATTACAATGACTAAGAACTAAGGTGTGTATCAAACACCAAAACCCTTAATGAATGTAATAACAACACCTACACTCTTACGTGGACACAAGAGGGACGTCAATCTCCCAAGCACCCAACGTTTCCAAGCCAATGAACACAACACAAGTGAATCCACACTTAGTGTTGTCCTAGTTTCGGCCAAAGGGCCCTTTCTCCCAAGAGAGAAGTGTTTCAAGTGTTATACACTCACAAATATCATCAAAATCTAACTACAAAAACCCTAAAATGTTCTATCTATAGTGTATTATAAATAGAAGACAAAATGTCCAAAATACCCCTTAAGGAAAGGGGCGCCCATCAAATGTAACTTAGGGGCTGTTTTTGGTATGTTTAGGCCCTCTTTTACACTTCACTTGTGCACTTCCTTGGACGGCGGGTTCAATACGCACTCATTCACGTCCATCTTCGTGGTCGTGCCCGTATCACAAAGGTACCAACAATGATACGGTGATATCTCTTTTGAACCCGATAATAACCGAGGAACGCACCTTGAAGCAGGAGCTTACTTATTTTTCCTGGAGCTAAGTTACGAACAAACACATGATCTGAAGCGCAAGAGGGGGGAAGAGAGTATAAGGATTGATGAAATGATATTGAATGTGGAATCTGATTTTGGACCGAAGATGAAAGCATTTGATTAATCAAATAACAAGCCATGAAAACTCATCACCCAAATCCGCATGGAACTGAACGAGGAGTGTGCGATCAATCTCAATGAGGTCCCTATTTTTTCTCTTTGTTACCGCATTTGGTTGAGGGGTATAAAGTCAAGAATTCTGTTGAATAATTCCTTGAAAAGTCATTAAGTGCTAAAACTGAGAACATAAGTTTTAAGGCGTTATTTAATGCAAAAAATGTGAATTGAAACACCAAATTGATTTTATATTTCAACTCTAAAACTTTGGAATATAGGAAATAAATTTGAACGATCTTCATTAAGAAATTTAAGTTACTTTGAATAATCATCAATGAAACTAACAAATGACGAAATTCTTAGGTTGAACTGACTCTACTAAGAACCCATATGTCAAAATGACCTAAGGAAAAACCAGACTACACAACGTGGAAAGTGGGCTCAGGTATGTTTCTCAAGTTGACACGACTCTCAATCTAATGTAGACAAGTTAGGCATCATCATTTGGAGCTTGGATATACATGGATTGTCCCGAGTGTCTTTGGATAAAGCATGGAGGATTTTGTAATAAGACATGTTGTGTAGGAACTGGGATAATTAAGGTAATGAAGAACTTGTGATTCACGCTCTATGCCAGTTTTTTGTCCCATTCTGCTGCAACTTGTGATTCACGCTCTATGCCAGTTTTTTGTCCCATTCTGCTGCCGTACTTAACAAAAGCATCATAGAGGAATATTATGGAACAATTAAAGGCTGAATCAAATGACTAACAAATGCAAGACTAAAAAGACATCCAAAGATGTAAAAAAAAAATAGAATTTAGAATGACCGAGGATATGGTATTAGCTTGTCCATTTTCTTTTGCTTTTGTTTGGAACCCATTGACTAAAGTCGCAACGAGAAGAATTTGAATAGATGATATTTGACTAAAGTGATTCATCACCAGAATTATGATTAAAAGTGCCCAAGTTCATGACCTCAAGAGTATTGGAGTGTGAAACACAAGCAACAAAATTATCAGCAAAAAGGTACCAGTCTGAACAATAAAGGCTTCTTGTGCAGATGTCTGCATACTAGCTCATTACTTAAGGGAATTTATTACTCCCTCCGTTTAAAAAAGAATGACCTACTTTCCTTTTTAGTTCATTTCAAAAAGAATGACCCTTTTCCTTTTTTGACAATGCTTTAATTTCAACTTTCCACATGACATGTTTAGAACCACAAGATTAAATGGCATTTTGGTACTTTTGACACAACTTTAATCTAAGGCCACAAGATTCAAAAATCTTCTTTATCTTCTTAAACTTTGTGCCAAGTCAAAGTAGGTCATTTTTTTTGAAACGGAGTGAGTTTTCTTTATATAAATAAAACATAAGTATTTTGGGTGGTCAACCATGCAAAGAATAGCATACTCCACGAGTATGTCCAGACTTATTACACTAACTACACTTGAGTTGAGATCTTGCAAAACGGCCTTCTCCTCGTTGATTCTCCATAATCTGAGATGTTCGATTTTTCATTGTTTGAGATGCGAGAACAGATGAGTTGATGGTTGGTGATGAGATCAATGAGTGATTGGGTGATGCAGAAAGTGGAAATCAGAAGAATATTTCATGTAGAAACAGTAGGACCAGTCAAAATCTAGTTTTGCACCGAATCAAGGTCCTTAGGAAGTCCAACAAGTGGAAGAACTAGAAATCTCTTTTGTCATCTCTCCAGTTGTTTTTAACACTAGCAATAAGTCAATAGCTGTCATTAACTTCTAAAATAACGTCGTGATAGTCTGTCCCAACTAATTAGATGTATTAGATTCCCGTTTCTTTTAAGTGCATCTGAGATATAACATCATAAAATCGAGATATGTCATTAGTATATTAAGTGCAAACCTTTTCTCAAATTGAATAACATGTTTGGAATGAACGAAACAAGGCCATCGATATGGAATCGATAGACTGCCCCAAGAGACTACATAGTTGAGCGTCAATATTCTCCCACTGTGCTCAAGCCTCTATTTTTTCTTTTCTCTCCGTACCTTTTTTGATTAGGTAATCTTGAACACCTTGACCCGTGATTGCAACTTGTTTGAGAAAGCTCAATCTGAATAGTCTGAGCTTCCCATTATGGGTACTGAAGTTATCATAGGACTTACGTTCCAACTTTCATATTTTTTGACTAAACGCATCAATTCCGGAAGACATGGTTGGATTGAAGAGAGTTCTAAGCAAATAATCACAAAATTAACTGAAAGAAAGTGACTGAAAAGTTATTGGCTGATAGAGATTGGCCAGAAAGTCACCTGAAAATAATCTGAAAATAGTGAAGACAGCTCTAATCGCTCAGCGAGTGTCAATGTGCAATAGAGGTCCTGATAGACTGCTGGAAAACACAACCGTTGCAGGAAAAATCTGAAAACTCACTGGAAAAGCTGACAGGAATTGTCAGATTATAAGAAATAGACCGAAAAGGGATATTTGGCTCTGGCATCTAGGTGACCTCCAAGGAACCAACTGCTTAGGTCAAAAGGACTTCACACGTCAACACATGGGTCTGCCAATCGTCAAAGGTGCAGCGCCAGGTGGCATGTGAGAGTGTGTGAGGAGCAGTTTTCTGTGGTTTGCCCGCCGGAGGCTGAGGAATCTTGTGGTGGTGGTGTTTTTGCACAATACTGATAGAAAATGCACTTCGGGCAAAAACGTACTTATTTCATCGGAAAATTGCACGTTAACCGAGTTCTTCATACCATATGAGAAATAAAGTATGAAAAATATTATTCAGATGCAGTAAGATAATTGTCTTACACTGAGTCTTATTTATATACAAACTTTGCACGATATATGATACATATTTACCAATGCGGGACACTCAGTATAACTATCTAACATCTACTACTGGAACAATGCTGATGATCATAATTTTGATTCTTAATTTGTTGCAATTCTGGTGGTCTTTGCAGGCTGTAATTGAAAATGTTCCACTAAAACAGAAAATATTCAGTGAGATTGAGAAGGTTTGCCCTCCACATTGTATTTTGGCAACTAACACATCTACTATTGACCTCAACATTATTGGACAAAATACCATATCCAAGGATCGGATTATTGGGCCCACTTTTTCAGGTATGAAGCCGTGCATGGCAAACTTTTGTATAGTTGTGACTAATCGGGAAAATATGACCCCACCAAAAGATCAGGACATACATACAATTTTAAAAATTGAATATAACAATGTGAAACGAAATGTGATATTGTACACTTGTTCGTGAAACTCGCTTGGAGGGACAATGTTGATTTTCATGTATCTTATACTTCCATCCCTCTTTATCTTTTGCGCTTAGTGGATGTGGAAGATGGGATTTTAGAAGTAAAAACTAAATTACACCTGACATCTAGGCAGCGTATTACTGGATCTGTGAATACAGATAAATGAATAGCAACGAACCTGCTAGAAGAGGGGTATCTTTAAGTTATGTAACAAATCCTTGAGATATAAATGCAGGCAGTTACTAATTTACTATAATAGCATCATTTTCTGTTCCACTGCTAACTTGGTCTTTGTTGTGGTCAGTCCTGCTCACATTATGCCATTGCTGGAGATAGTACGAACAGAGAAGACATCTGCCCAAGCAATTCTTGACCTTATGGCTGTTGGCAAAGCAATAAAAAAAGTACCTGTTGTGGTGGGAAATTGTACAGGTTTTGCTGTCAATAGAAACTTCTTTCCCTACTCCCAAAGTGCACATATTCTGGTCAGTCTAGGAGTGGATGTCTACAGGATTGATGCGCAAATTGCCAGCTTTGGTCTCCCTATGGGTCCCTTCCAGTAATTTGCTTCCTCACTAAATTGTCAGATGTAGCTGCGATCTTCAATTCACACGAGAAAATATAAACCAAACTGAGCAGCTACTCTCTGCAGATGCAAATTCTTTATCATTTCTTTAGCTTATAACAGCTTTAAGATGACTAGTCCTTCTGTTCCATTTTATATAACACTCCATCCTTTTGGTTTGTTTTAAAACATTGACATCTTTCTATATTTGGAAACACTTCAATTCACATTCCCATCTTACCTTTAACGTCATGCTCTTATGAGAATGATATAGCGTGGGGAATATAACAATATTTGAAGATATTTTTGGTAGGTAATACACATTTAGCTTATTTGTCAAAAGTCTACTTTCTAAATGCAACATGGAATGAAAGGAATATTATGTTTCAATGATACAAATTTGTAAATGCATCCATTGACGGAAAATATAAGTGATAATATTGTTCAGATCCAGTTTTCTATACATCAGAAAGGGAGTGAAGGTTTCTTGAATTTTTAAGAGGCTTTTACTGATTGATTCAAAGCACCCAAGGGTGTGGCCTGGTGGTCATAGAAGTGGGTTGAGAATCATAGGGCCTTAGGTTTAATTCCTAGCGGAGGAAAGAACATCAAGTGATTTCTTTCCCATGAGTTCGAGCATTTATGCTGGTGAGGTAGCAGGTACCTAGTGAAATTAGTCGAGGTGCACACAAGTTGGTCTGGGCTCCACGGTTATTTGAAAAAATTTATCTAAGGGTATGTCAAAAAACACTTCTTCCCATGTTACCACAGAGAGAGTGCGGCAGTTGCCTCTTACTATTAGGGTTGGGCATATTTTGGTTTAAACCGAGAAAACCGAAAAATCGAACCGAAATTTAATTTTGGTTTGGTTTTTTGGTTTTTCGGATTGGTTTCTATTTCAAATTTTTGAAATTTGGTTAAACGGTTTGGTGTTTGGATTTTCAAAATTTTTTTTTGGATAAACCAAAAAACCGAAATTATATGAATAATATATTATAATTTTTATATATATTTTATTATATATGTAAATATACTAAAATGTAATATAATTAGTAATCCTAAATCCTAATATACTGCTTTGCTTTAACCCCTAACATTAACGTGAAGGCTGCAACCACACTCAATTATCCTCAGTTCGCTAGTTCATTTGAAATTTCAACATCGTCAATGGCAGTTGACAGTCATTTGCTCAGTTCGTCACTGTCGTCGGCAGTTGCTGCCAAGTGTGGCCACTGCCATCACGCCAACAGCGATGACTCAGCGAGGTCGATATTTATGGTTATTTCAGCCGTGTTGAATTAATTATATTTGAGAATTAGAATAGGTTTGAAAATAAGATTATTTTTTTAGAAAAATCACTAATTTTAAATGCTCACTATTTTAATCGTTAAAATCAAAATAAAAATTCGAAATAACCAAACCGAATTTGAAAAAATCAAACCAAACCGAAATAATTTTGGTTTGGTTATGGTTGTTATTTTCGTCAATCCAAAAATCGAAAAACTGAACCGATATTCAACAATCAAACCGAATGCCCACCCCTACTTACTATATATTATAGGTTGAGAAATTGAATTCATGCACGTCTCCTGTCCCTTTTAATTTAGTTGGATTTTGATGATTGCTAAATATGCTGCATTTGTTTGCTTAGAAATTTGTAAGGAACGCAGAGGGAAACAATCATCTTCTTTGTTAGTCGCTGTATTGAGGTGTTTGTGGCTCACTTAGCATGCATTGTATTCCTACCCATAGTACGTTCGTTTGGTATGAAAATAACTTGATTAAGCATCTTGCTCGGAGTGGCTGTTGCTGTAGGGAAAGAATTTGGTTCAGTTTTTTCTGATCGCACTTTTAAGTCTCCATTGATCGACCTTATAAAAAGTGTCAGAAATGGTAATGTTGCAAGTTCGTATTCTTTTGTGTTGTTGCTTCATTGTCTTGGCTTTCACCATTGACAATTGCTTTATAGGTAAAAACAATGGAAAAGGCTACTATATTTATGAGAAGGGAAGGAAGCCAAGACCCGATTTTACTGTTCTTCCGATTATTGAGGAATCAAGAAGGCTCACCAACATAATGCCCGGAGGAAAGGTATCTTTATCTGAAAAAAACACTTGCAAAGAAAAAAGCTCAATCGAAGTAAAATGGGTTTAAAGATGCTGGAATTTGACTATTTGTTCAGAGGGGCCTGATGAGTTCTAACTTTATGAGAATAACCAGCCTGTCGTTTTTGTGAATTTTCTTGCAGCCAATATTTGTCACTGACCAAGAAATTGTTGAGATGATACTCTTTCCAGTTGTGAATGAGGCATGCCGTGTTTTGGATGAAGGGATAGTAGTCCGAGCCTCTGACCTTGATGTTGCATCTGTCCTTGTAATGAGTTTCCCATCATACCGGTTAGTTTGTCTAAGCTCTTTTTGGGAATCAACACTCATTTGTTACCCTCCCCATTAAAGTCACTGTCCACATTAAAGTCGAATTACTTCTTGAAACTTGTGCCAAGTGATTACTACTAGGGGGTGTTAAATGGGCGAGTTGGGTTAAATTTGGGGGATCAAAATGAGCTGCAAAGCGAAAAAGTAAGGGCTGATCTGCGAGCTAGTAAGTGGGTTGGTCAATGACCCATCAAAAAGTTACTTGGGTCGGAATGGATAAGAAAAGGGTCATAACAACTCATAACAACTCGCCTATACTTTATTTTTAGCAAGGACGCGGATGCTCCAGTTCAGTGGTATGAGAGGCTGGTTATGGATAGTTTTAGACGGAGTAGAGGTAGGCCGAAGAAATATTGGAGGGAGGTGATTAGGCAGGACATGGGGCAGTTACAACTTACGGAAGACATGACCTTTGATAGGAAGGTGCGGAAGATGCGGATTAGGGTAGAGGGCTAGTAGGTAGGAGTACGTTCGCTATAGTAGGAAAGGGTACGTTGTTTGTATTGGTTCCTTGTAGCCTCTTGGTGATGTCTCTGATTTCGTATAGCAAGCTTATAATACTACTTTGTGGGTGTTATGTTTTCTTTATTATCTAGCGGTGTGTCACCCCTTGTTTGTTGTGTGCCTTTATATTTTTTGTTATATTTGTTATTTTTCCTGAGCCGAGGGTCTATCGGAAACAGCCTCTGTACTTCATCTGAGGTAGTGGTACGGACTGCGTACACTCTAACCCCCTAAACCCCACTTTGTGGGAATATACTGGGTATGTTGTTGTTGTTGTTGTTTACCTATGAAGTGTTTTTGTTTATTTTGGATATATGTAACATATCAAACAAAGAAATACGTCTTTCTAAAAAATACGTTGATAAAATATCTCATGGGTTAATATGGGCTATATATATTAGTCGAACTTTTAGATTGGTTGAATTGACCAGGTCAAAATGGATTGAATTAATAAACGGGCGGGCCAGAACGGGTTAGGAGGATCATGTTTTCATGGGCTAACTACTAATGGACAATGGAAGCTAAACATGAAATCTTCAGAAAGCTTTCAATATGGTGAGTGTGCTCGTGCATCCTTTAGATGGAACTATTAACCAAAAGAAATGAAGATAATTGCCAAAAAAACGAAGGGAAAGGAGGTAGAGTGGGAAGAATGAAAGGATCAGCTACTACTATATTTCCTTAATTCCCGAAACTTAAAAGATGTGCAATCGTGACCTTATCTTTTAGCCTCTGTTCTAACATTTTGTATCTGGTAATATCTTCCCTATTAAAATTTTAACATTTTTATACAAAATGATTTTGACAATGATGCTGTTTTTGGCAGAGGTGGTATTGTTTTCTGGGCTGATACTGTTGGTGCTGGTCGTATTAATAGAAGTCTTAAGAAGTGGTCAGAACTATATGGTAATTTCTTCAAGCCCTCAAGGTTCTTGGAAGAGAGAGCAATGAAGGACGTCCCCTTCGTAAGAGCTTGATCTCATCACTGTTTATGTATTTTAAGATCTTTCTAGCTGTCTACTGTGATAAAGCTTTAAATTTGATCATTCTCTGAATTAATTTTTATAACCAATATGCATATACAGTTGAAATTCAATAATTGACAATTTAGTATATCAGATTACTGAAGTATCAATAGCTAGTTAGTAGTTTAGTCACCAGTTCTGAGCTCACGGTGTTGCCAAACCAAACAAAGTTATGGGGTGTTAGTCATGTTCTCGCGGAAGAGTGAACTAGGCAAAGGACATGATGATGCCACTGTTGCACTGTCACTATCTGTCAACATCATTAATATGTGGTCAATTTGGGACAGTATGTTGCCCCTGAGCGCTGGCAATTGCATGCATTTTAGCTCAGATTGTATGTTGTATTGTTCTGTGCATACGTTAAAATCTTTACGTATTGATGCACCATTTCTTGTGCTGCAGAGTGCATCTGCTTCGACGTCTTCAGCTTCAAGGTCACGAATGTAAGCGGTGTGCACCCAATGTTCCTACAACTCGGAAACAGGATGTATTTGAAATATAGAAAGGTACAACATTCCTGAAGCCTCTACGCAGTGCATTTGTAGTAGTGTATTGTAACATTTCCGTGGCTCCTAATAAAGTTTATTTCAAGTTGGTTAATTGAATGCACCAACTTCACTTTTTCCCTCCTTCAACCCCCTTCAATGGAGAGATGTTTATTGGATAAACGTGATGCAAACTGAACAGTTTTCCAAGTGTGGCTGTTCACCGCAATGTTAAAACTCCATTTCGTATTATGCGTTCATACCTGTGTTATGCGTATTAAAAACGCCAAAGGAAATGAACGCAACAATGGACTATTGAAGTCCGTAAGGGCGATGACAACTACCGAAGTTTCATATAATATAATGGACCGAATAAAATGTTTCCATGGACTAAGAAAATGTTTCCATGAAAAATATTTTCCTAGAAAATATTTTCTTAAAAATTAAGTTGTTTTCTTACTTATTTTCTTATGTTTGGTTGGTGAGTTAAAAACAATTTTCGAAAAATATTTTTTCTAATGTTTAGTTGGTAAATGAAATAATATTTTTCAAAAAAGTACATTTTAGTGCTTAGCTAACGAGTAGAAAGTAGTTTTTTAAAAAATAAATGGACCCCGGAAAAATACTTTTTGTAGGATGCGTCGGTATGGAGGAAGAAAACGTTTTATAAGAAAATAAGTTCTTTCTTATTGTCTTTGTTACAAAAGAAGAAAAATATTTTTTAATAGTATTTGTATAGATTTAACAAAAAATAATGAAAACAAATTGGGTAAGAAGGGGGTGGGGAAAAGAAAAAAGGTTTAGAAACTTTTTTTCAAAGAAATAAATTAAAATAATTAACTTTTTTTTTAGAGGGGGGCTGCTGTGTCTTTGTGTGTGTGTTGGTTGTGGGGGGTGGGGGGGAGAGGGGAGGGAGGAATTAGAATAGGTGGTAAGGATGGGTAGGAAAAAAAGATTGAATTTCTTTTAGAAAATAAATTAAAAAATTATTCTTTTGGGGAGAGGGGGCGGGAGTGCGATTAGTACGGGGTGGGGGTCAGGTTTGGAGAGTGAGGATAAATTTTTGTTTTTTTTTAAATAATTTAACTTTTTTTTTGGGGCGGGGGGGGGGGGGGGGGGGGGGGGGGGGGGGGGGGGGGGGGGGGGGGGGGGGTAAGAAAAACTTTAAAAAATTTTTAAAACAAAATACATATGTATTTTTCTTTAATGGGGGATAGTAGTCGGTGAGAGTCGGGAAAGATGATGAGGTAAGGAAAAAATTAAAATATTTTTTTGGATGGGGTGGTAGGAAATTTGGGATAGGGGTAGGGCGGGTGATTCTTATAGTTATATGAACATTTCAATCCGAGAGCAAGGTTCAAAGAAAGTTTTGAAAAATATTTTTAGTATTTTTTGAAGGGAATTTATTTTCTTAAATTTGAGAAAAATAAGTTTATTCAACTTTATTTTTTAAAATATTTAAGTCAACCAAACATGAGAAAATTTAAATACCTCCGTACCAAACATAATCTAGGAATTTTATTAGTTTTAATGCTTGAGAAAATTCCAATAGAGATTCAATTGAAACTATAATTTCGAAGCTCAGCGTGAATAGCAACTTCAATGGTGAAGTCCTTGTATGCTCAGAATGAGTATGAAATGGGATTGAGCGAGAGGAGGAGAAATGAGAGAAGTTGGTTAAAAAATAGGGATAAAGATCAAAAATACTCCTCTACTTTAATTTATTAGCTATATTTATCCTTAATCATACTTTAGAGTTAAATATGTTCTTACTGTTAGTAAATTTAACAAAAATATCCCTACATTTAACACTCTTCCACATAACTTAACATTTGGGTGAGGTGAACGCCATGTGATGTGCCACCTCATCACTTGATTTTTATTTCCTTAATATTCTTTTTTTATTTTCAATTTTAATTTTTCTTTTGCCTTTTTTCTTTTCCTTTTACCTATTTACAAAGTCTCAAACAAAAATAAAAATTTCTTTTTCTTTATCTTTTCCTCCTCAAATTTAAGAATTTGAATTCCATTTGATTTCAAAAGCTTTTCAAATCTACTTTCAATATTTTTTGGGGTTGAAACTTCTACACTAAAATATTATTAGATTAGTAACTGAAAGTATATTTCATAACTATTTAATTCAAATTTATTTGATTTGGATTTAAATTTGTGAGTAGCAATTGTTTAAAGCTGAAAAATAGTGATTATTCATTGATTTGGAAGAAAAAAAAAAAATCTAAAGAGCCATTGTTGAAGTCGAAGCTCGAGATCGAAAACTTTTTGTGGCTTCAATTTTCAAGTTTGAATCTGTTTGTTAATGTGGATTATTTGTGATGGTTGAAAATCCTTTATTTGAGTAAGGTGAAGACGACACAAAGATGGATTTGGAAGGTTCCATTTCATCTTTTCAGCTAGCCATGCCTAGCAACCCATCAGAGAAACGATCTGAGGAGTTCAATCCAGCTAGAGATGAAGTACAAGCTTCATTTGGAGAAAGCCATTGAAGCTAAGGCGATATGTATCTTGTAGAATCTAAGACTCTTCCATCGATTGATATCCTCCATTCTTAATACATTTACACGAATTAACTTTCTTCAGGTTCTTGGTTGATTCTACTTAAGACAGCCTCAATATGTCACTAGACGTTTTGGTCATTAAATCTAAGGAGCAATAAACTTCAATCCCTGAGGTGAGATCCTTCATGTTTGGTATAGACATAATGTGTCCACCAAGATCTTGTAGTTAAGATTCTCAATTATTCATTATCTATCCCATTTATGCTTGTCATTTTGACAAATATAAGCATATATGTGCTTAATACCACCGTTTGAAATGATTTAACACAAATAGATAAATAATAAATCTTTTTGATAGTGTGACCTCAAACTGGACTGGAAATGTTATCTTGAAAAACTGATTATTGAAAGAAAAAAAAAGAGTAAGGCGAAGAAGAAGCTAAAAATTGCCTTGACAATCATTGAAACTTCGAAACGCTAATTTTCCGCAAATTCTATCAATCTTATTCATTTTTTTTCTTAGTTTCATAATAAGCAATAATCCATTATTTGCAATAATGCAGATGTATTTTCGCAATTAATTTCTTGAGATTTGAGGAGAGAAAGATAAAGAGGAAGAAAGAAAATTTATTTTTGTATTTGGGACTTTGTAAATGGATAAAGAGAAACGGAAAAAGAAAAGAAAAAAAAATTAAAATTGGAAATGAAAAAAGAACATTAAGACAAAAAAATTAGATGATGAGGTGGCATGCCACATGGCGTCCACCTCACCCAAATGTTAAGTCATGTGAAAGAGTGTTAAATATAGGGGTATTTTTGTTAAGTTTACTAATGATAGGGATATATTTAACCTAACGTATGACTAAGGGTAAATCTAGCTAATAAATTAAAGTAAAGAGGATATTTTTGACCCTTTTTCCTAAAAAAATATCAGCTTGGCTCATTAGCTGCCCTTCTATTTCAGTAGAGCTACTATATAGCTGCAGAGGTATTGATCCGAACCTCTCCTTTATTTAGTGGGCAAAATTCAGATATAGCATACTTAAGAGCCTAATTATTAGTTTTTTAACAACAGTTTGATAATTACATTTTATAGCAACTTATATTTTGTATTTTTAAAAAATGTTGCTGGAAAAATACATGTACAAAAAAATTACTGCATTTAAGTAACTGAAATTAGTTGAGCTATATATGGTATAATTACCAATCAAGTAATTATGTAGATTCCTTTTCCATTTAAAACTCTTAAAAAACGCGACTTCCGTTATAACTTGAGAATTCAAATTTTAATTTTTCCCTATTAATAGCTGCATCTTTTCTTAGTAATTTGTTCGAAACTTACCCTGTTTTGCTGAATAAAAAAGGACTGATTCTTCTTCGAAATCAACAGCAATTGCAAAAAGATGTAGTAATTTAATTGAATCAAATTCAATTGTTGGTTCATCTGTTCCATTTGTTTGAATTCAACTATCAGTTGAAAATACAACCATTACTACTGTTTAAGGTACATAATCATTTTTGTTATTCAGTTCGTTTTTTTTACCATTACTGATGTACCTATCAAGTTTTGGTTGTCGAACGTAATTTGTATGTGAAAAAATTGAAAAACAAGTTCGAGTTAGATTCAAGGCAGCAGTAAAATTGGAATTCAAGTATTTATTGCAAATAGTCTGGCTGGTATCGGGGGATTAGTGGTGGAATGAAGAGGTTGAGAAAAAGGTGGAGACAAAGAAGGCGGCTTACACTAAGTTGGTAAAGAGTAAGGATAAAGAAGAGAAGCGGGTAAGCAAGGAGGAGTACAAGGTAGCTCAAAAGGAGGCTAAGTTATTTATTACGGAGGCTAAGACAACAATTTTTGAAAGTTTGTATAAGGGGTTAGAGGAGAAAAGAGGGGAGAAGAGGTTGTTTAGGCTTGCCAAGGTTAGGGAGCGGAAGGGTCGAGATCTAGATCAAGTGATGTGCATTAAGGTGGAGGATGACAGAGTTTTAGTGGACGACGCCCTCATTAAAGATAGATGACAGTCTAATTTTCATAGGCTCTTGAATGATGAGGGGGACAGAGGTGTTGTGTTAGGACAGTTGGAGCACTCCGGGAAGTGTAGAGATTTTGGCTTTTGTCGGCGTTTTAGGGTAGAGGAGGTAAGTGAGGCTATTCGCAAGATACGAAGGGGTAGGGTGACGGGGCCCGATGAGATTCCAGTGGATTTTTGGAAGTTCTATGATGGGTCAAGGTTGCGGTGGCTGACCAACTTGTTTAACAATATTTTCAAGTCAGCAAAGATGCCCGAGGCGTGGAGATGGAGTACGATGATTCCTCTATATAAGAACAAGGGTGACGTTCAAAGTTGCAACAACTACCGGGGTATTAAGTTGTTGAGTCACAAGTGAAGATTTAGAAGAGGGTGGTGAAGCAGAAATTGAGGAAGATTGTGTCTATTTCAGAGAACCAATTTGGTTTTATGCCTGGTCGCTCCACAATTGAGGCAATTCACCTTGTGCGGAGACTGGTGCTGCAGTATAGAGAGAGGAAGAGGGATCTTTACATGGTGTTTATAGACCTGGAAAAGGCGTATGACAAGGTCTCTAGGAAGGTTCTTTGGAGTTGCTTGGAGGCGAGGGGGATTCCGATGGCGTATATCAGAGCGATTAAGGACATGTATGAGGGAGCGAAGACTCGAGTAAGGACAGTGGGAGGAGATTCTGAGCATTTCCCAGTCTTGATAGGGTTGCACTAGGGATCAACTCTTAGTCCGTTTTTTATTCGCTTTGGTGATGGATGTGCTGACATAGAATATACAAGGCGAGGTGCCTTGATGTATGCTGTTCGCGGATGATATAGTTCTGATTGATGAATCGCGACAAGGGGTTAATGATAAGCTAGAGATTTGGAGAAAGACTCTGGAGTCTAAAGATTTTCGATTGAGTAGGACCAAAACGGAGTACTTGGAGTGCAAGTTCAATGACTCGAGGCAAGAGGAGGAGGTGGAAGTAAAGTTGGATTCTCATGTGGTTTGCAAGAGGAATAGTTTTAAGTATCTCGGGTCTACGATTCAGGGGAATGAAGAGATAGATGAGGATGTATCTCACCGCATGGGGGCAGGTTGGATTAAATGGAGGCTCGCTTCGGGAATTTTATATGATAAGAAGGTGCCCCTCAAACTGAAAGGTAAATTCCATAGAGTTGCAGTCCATCCTGCTATGTTGTATGGAGCAGAGTGTTGGCCGATTAAGAATTCTCATATCCAAAAGTTGAAAGTGGCGAAAATGAGAATGTTACGCTGGATGTGTGGATTCACTAGGGCTGATAGAGTTAGGAATGAAATTATTCAAGAGTAAGTGGGAGTGGTGTCGGTGGAGGATAAAATTCGGGAAGTGAGATTGAGATGGTTTGGTCATGTGATGAGGAGGGGCACTGATGCCCCAGTTCGTAGGTGTGAGAGGTTGGCCTTAGAAGGTTTCAAGCGGGGTAGGGGTAGACCAAAAAAATACTGGAGAGAAGTGATTAAATGTAACATAGAGCAGTTACAGCTGACTGAAGACATGACTCTGGATAGAAAGTTATGGAGGAAAAGCATTAGAGTAGAGGGCTAAGGGTTTGGAGTAGTAGTAGTCAGTAAGTAGGTGGACTTCCTGTCGTTTGTTGGTAAATTTATGTATTTATCTATTTATTTATGGCTTTCATTATTGATTTACGTATGTATTTCTTTTTTCTTTTCTCTAATTGCGAGTGTCGTACCTATTTTATTTGTATCATGTTCTACGATTTTGATGTTTCTGTTTAATGTCTTTTGTCTTGAGCTGGGAGTCTATCGGAAACAGCCTCTCTACCTCCCTAGAAGTAGTGGTATGGACTGCGTACATTCTACCCTCCCCAGACCCCACTATGTGGGAATATACTGGGTTTGTTGTTGTTGCAAATTTCAGCTTTAAAGTTGTTTTAATGGGAAAAAAATCAGTATTCGAATATTGTTTTGAGGATCGTTTGTTGCTATTTTGATTGTTTTAAGAGTAGAACAAATCGTAAACAACTTTCGAATTGAAGTTGATTCAATTTTTTCCTGAAATACTATATAAATGAATGATCGAATGTATTTGTTGATTTTGATGATATTCTATGAACTCATACAAAAGTATAAAATATCTGTTGCATATGTATTTTTTATTTACTTAATGTTAACACTGCATATGTATTTTTGCTGTGTTGTCGGAATTCTATAGTATAAATGTATATTTGAAAAGATATTTTACTTTAAGAAAATGTAGTGTAAATGTATTTTTTAAATTCAGTTGTTGGCTGTGTAACTTTTGTTTGCACTTAAATCTGAAAAATGCATGTTATAACAAGTGACATTTGACAAATATGTATAAAACATATCAAATTACAAATTATGTATGTTCCAAATGTAATTTTTTTGACATGCTTAATGTTAACACTGCATATGTATTTTTGATATGATTTATGTTAACATTGCATATGTATTTTTGTTTTGCTTTTTTGGAATTTTAGAATATAAGTGTATATGTGAAAATATATTTCGTACCTGTTTTACTTCCGTTTGATGCAATATTTTCTGTATTTGGTTGAAAATTTTTGCTTTGTTTGTATGTAACTTTAAACAAATATTGTATAAAATGTATTTTATAAATTGAGATGTTGGTTGGGTAACTTTGTCTGCACTTAAAGCTGTAAATAATGTGTTAAAATAAGTGATATCTGACAAATATGTATATTTGTTTATTTATTGATTAAATCGAGTAGAAATGGGAAGCATACCAGTCCTTGTGAAGCACTTTGGCCGATGGACGTACGAAAAGAACTTCGAAGAATATGTCACTGATGCTATACTGTTGAGCACATTAGCAACATTCGTTGACCTGCACGATGTTTTGACATCTCACTTAAGTGTGGATTTAACCAGAAAACGTATTTTAGTGGGATATCAAATCACTGCTAATGCAGGGCAGATAAAAATACATAACGATGTGGGTTTGAAGGTGTTTATGTTGCAGAAAAAACTGATACAAGACATGAATTGTCTTCCTTTATATGTAAGCATTTTGGATAAAGTTGTAGGGAACAACTTGGCAAGTTCATCTATATGTGTTGCTGAAAGAGATATCAGTTGTAACAACTTCCAAATAGTGATAAATACAACAAATGAAGGAGCTTTGGTGGTTTGTGAAGATACACAAGCATTAGATTTTTTTGAGATGGATACTGTTGGTTATTATCTCAGACCCGCATCACAATCATATTGAGGACGATCAGGTTTACTTGACAAAAAAATTTTAAAGTCAATCATGAAAGACTATGTAATTAGGGAAAAGTTTCGAACGCGCAGTAAAAGGTCTAGTAAAAAAATGTACGTACATTTTATATCACTATGATTTTGTTAAATATTACTTTGGATATGTATTTTGAATGCATTTAATCATGTTTGATGCAGTTATACATTGTTTTGCAAATCAAGAGTGCATCAGCCATGGGAGACACTGGAATGTTTAGAATTAGAAGATTCATACCTGAACATACTTGCCCAGTGAAGGACAAGATTTATCCAAAGGTTCATGCAATTAGTATGTTGATAGCTGGCATGGCCACAAACGAAAATACAGTGTGACGGAAATAAAAAATGATATGAAGGAAGATTTTGGTATGGAGTTGACATACACTTTATATTGGAGGGCCAAGGAAAGAGCGTTAGAAGAGTTGAGGGGTAAGCCATCAACATCTTATGAGAAACTGCCATCATACTTATATGTGCTGAATACTACTTATTCGGAGTCACATATAAGAATGAAGAAGACAGATAATAATGCGTTCTTGTATATATTTATTGCTCTACATGCATTCATTAAAGGATTCGATTATTGTAGACCAGTTGTAGTTGTTGATGCTAGTCATCTGATGGAATGTATACTGGGGCATTTGTAATAGCATGTACAACAGACGGAGCAGGTTAGTATCATTTAATAATAATTACATTGTATAACTAGTTGTATTTTTTTGTATTTCTGCTGTTGACTTGAAAAATACATATATCCAATTCATATATACATATCTGTATGTAATTACTTATATTTTCAAAGTTTTCTGAATGAAACATGTAAAATTGATTATGTTTGATAGTTAGGTGCAAGTATATTTTTAGGTGCAAGTATATTTTATTATATGTAATTGATACCATTTCTGGTAGATAAAATATGCATTTTAATTGACCTATATTTGTAATAAATACATATGCAGTTCCTAACTGTATTTAAATCGGAATGCGCAGATTTTTTTTATATGTGCAGTTTATATTTTTTCTTTGGCATATGGTGTGCTTGATTCTGAAAATGATGAATTATCTATACATGTCATATATTTTCTTTGGCATATGGTGTGCTTGATTCTGAAAATAATGCATCTTGAACGTGGTTCTTCGTGAATTTAAAGAAAGCGTATGGGTCTAGACAAAACATGTCTGTTGTGTCTGATAGGAATCCAAGAATCATAAAGGCTGTTGGTGATGTGTACGAAGATGTTCCACATTATGCATGTATATGGCGTCTATGGGTAATGTGAAAAAACTTTACAGAAAGTCATACGATGCATTATCGGAGAACTTTTATACAATGGCCAAATCATATTCAAAATCAGAATTTCACATGTTAATGGAAAAAGTTGAGGCAGTTGATATGAGGGTGAAGAAATATTTAGAATTGGTGGGTTACGAAAAGTGGGCTAGGTCGTATGCAACAGTTCACCGAGGATGAACTTTAACTTCAAATATTGTGGAGTCAATAAATGAAGTGCTTGTATCAGCTAGAGAACTGTCAATTTATGACTTTCTTGAGGAAGTTCGAATACTGTTTGCAAAATAAAATTGTGCAAATAGGCAGGAGGCTTCATATACATTCACAACACTCATTGGAAAGTTTAATGACATAATCAGTGAGAACGAGTCTTTGTGTACCCGTATGACGGTATGACCTTATTTGGCTGCTCTGTACAAAAGTGCTCTGCATATGTATTTTTATTGCATAAGTATTTTTTTTTCAAAAATGCTGGTGTGCTTACAACATATCATGAAATTTGGAATTCATCTTTTTGTATCAGTGTATTTAATTTTTTATTTTTATTTCAGGTTGTACCAGCCACAGAATATGTGTATACGGTACACGACAAAGAAAAGAACTTCATTATTTACATCAAGGAAAAAAAGTGCTCATGCAATGCTTTTCAAATAGATGAGATACCATGTGCACATGCTTATGCGGTGTTAGAGGAAAAGAATTTTGAAAAGGGGTCATACTATTCTGATTTGTTTAAACCAAAAATTGTTTTGAAAACATATGATGTTCCAATCTACCCGTTGCCACACAGCGATGACTGGATAATTCCAGAGAACATACGCGATGAAATAGTACTGCCTCCAAAATTCAAAAGACCTCAAGCAAGACCTGCAAAGAAGGATCGTGGCAAATCAGGTCGGGATATGTTTGGAAAGAAGAATATCAACTCATGCGGTGGTTGTGGGGCTAAGGGTCACAATAGGCGTTCTTGTAGGAAATATCACAAATGATACATTTCTTGTTCTGTATTATTTCTTGAAACATTTTTTTTTTATTTTTTATAATGATGAGCTAATTCAGTTTAGTTAACGCATTTATGAATCATTTGACAATTGAAGACAGTAATATTTGAATAATGGAACTATATATGTTTCAAAAGATGTACATTACACATGTATTTTCTAGCAGCAGTTCATATGTATTTTTGACATAGTAAATATTTTTTAGGTTAAAGGTGTTAACTTTGATCAACCAAACAAGTATATGATTCCTAATTGTTCAAATGTTTAAATATATGTGACATATTCTGCAAATATATGTTTGAATTGCATAATGTTATTACTGCATATGTATTTAAATTGTAAAAATACATTTGATGTATAATCCATATGTATTTTTAATAAAAATATCATCAGTGCATATGTATTTTGTAACTAAAATCAAATCTATAACTGCATATGTATTTTCTTGGCAAATATTTTTAATGTATAATCCATATGTATTTTGTAGCTAAATATCAACACTGTATATTTATTTTGTAAATAACTGCAATAATTTTTCAAATTTCACTTTAATTTAAATCCTAATTTATAATTATAGTTAAGGAATACATCCTCAAAATGCATATAAGGTATGTTGCAGTTGTATTTTTATAATTTTTGATTCTAACATTTCATATGTATTTTTATGCAGAAAATAATTGATTTATACAACATTTGTATTTTTCTGCATAATATGAAAACTACATATGTATTTTTTTAACTAAATCTCAGCGTAAAAGGTAAAACACCATGAATCTCACACTACATATTATATTTAACAATATAGGAAGGTGGTGAAAAACTTTAAAGAACAACAACAACATAGTAAAATACATATTATGAATGTTCCATATGTATTTTTGCAATATTTGATTTTAACACTGCATATGTATTTTTAGGTTAAATAAAATTGATTTATACGACATATATATTTTTAAACATAATATAAAAACTACGTAAGTTTTTTTAAAAATATCTCACAGTAAATGGTAGAACTCCATGAAATAGAACCAATTCAAAACATAAAAAGTAGTCGGTACAATCAAAACCTACATCTATAAACTAGTTTCTAAAATATAAAAAGTCAAAAATCCATCAACCATCATACATCAACAACTTCAGTGACACTAGTTATTCTACTTTGCCTTGCAGGCCTCAATGGTGCTTCAACATCACTAATGGCATTTGCTTCTTGTTTTCGAATCCCATAGTCCCACAAAAGTGCAGCATATCTTGTACGGAGTGCGCTGGGTCGAACTCAACCGCAATAACTTTGTGACCAATAGAAAGGCACTCTACATACATAATCATAAAGACACCACAATCCCTACAAAAAAAGAAAAACCAAATCTGATTTAATAGTGAAATACATTTTGTACCAACAAACAATTTTGGTATATGTAAATACAAAACTTACAAGCTTCCACTAGGTTGTTGAGGCAAATCATCTTCAAATAAAACATCAAACGTATCTGTGGATTCTTTGTCTTTGTATCTTGGATGGTTTTGAAGATCAATTCCTTTCTTAACATAGAAATCATAATCTTGGAGACATAATGGAATATCGTTACTATTTTCTCGATCTCAGCAAGAACAACCGCATAATGACCACTGGATTCATATGAATCATACAAGAATATACATCTCTCTGAAAATGATAAAACCGCGAGAACCCAGTGATGTTTTTCCTTTATATTAACCGGAATAAAAATGTCTTCCACTGTATGCCATGGCACTGCAGTATACATACAGAAACCATTGATGTATTCAATAATATGGTGCTCTTATCCTCCATCATTAAGGCTTTGATGATCCATAGAATATACAAATCTAATTATGTTCATAAAGTTACAGTCAACTGTACTGTATTTTTATGATTTGTTTGACTCATTTTGGTACGAACTGTGCGGTCCATACTTTGACTTCTTCCTCAAGTAGTATAAGCAGACATCAATATGCTGCATTAGTGAATACCACAAAATTTAGAGAACTCAAATTTTTTTTATCGTAAATATTAAAGTGTATGCAAGTAAAAAGTACATATGCATTTTTTTATATTAATGTAGAAGACTTGTGTATCAAAAAGTGCATTCTTAAAGTTCAGTTACATGCAGACAATGTTATGTAATAGTATATTCAACAGTATGTGATGTAGTATACCATATCATACTTTGAATACTTAAAAATATCTATATGCTAAACCATATGTATTTTCAATGTAACCCAATATGTATTTTTAAGTATTGTTACAGACGAAATGGAAATTTTTTAAAAATAATATACTAACCAAGTATATGCTTGTCTGATCTGCAAACCCCATCATATAGAACCAATTTTTTTCTTCAACAGTCTCAACACCAAAATGCATCTTTGGAATTTCTGATTTTTCCCTCTTGTAATGATCCACTTTTCCTTTCCTAGGTATTTTAAGGAGATGATAAACCATGAAAACATGTATTGATACAAAAAAAATAATTTGAAGCAATTCAAAAGAACTACCTCTTGGCAGTAGCTTTTAATAGGTCGACAGAAATCCAGTTGTTGAAGTTCTTAACAATCTTCGTATCTATTATCCTATCAATCGGGTGATATAAAAATAGATGTTTCTGGGGGAATATGCGTATTAGCCCTGCTGAGCTCCCTATATAATTAGAGAATACAAAAACTTAATAAATACAAACGTATTTGCAAGATATATTACATAAAAAATTATATATATTTTATTGTACTTACCAGCTGCTGAACCAAATTTTTCAGTGTATGGGGATTCCTTGAATTTTGATGGTCGCCTAATCCTTAACTTTGGTCTAGGAATGTTAACTTCATGATTAGCGGATGGATGAATCATGATTCTTTTTTGATCGTAGACATTCAAGCTAGGTAGAAACTCATTCGGAATTGTGTTTTGTGAATCAGGCCACAACTGTTCATCCCTCTATTCATCATTGGTTACTTCTTGTGTATTAGGAGGTGTCCTAACTTTCTCCTCTGTAGCAAGTTCGACCTCTGAATTCACTAGTGAATTTGAACTCAAATCAGTTATCCCTCTGTTTATCTAACAAAAAAATTGTAAAAAGAATATTACTTTTTTTCTATCAAATTGAACCTAAATAAACTCTAAATATATTATAGTAAGATACATACTTGAGCATGATCTTCAAAAACGGTCTCAGAAGTTTTTGTATCCAAAATTTTATGTTCTTCTTGAGGTTTGCCGATGTATGTATGATGATGCTTTGTATTTGATAGGCATTTAGGCTCGGTAACATCTCATCAAGGATTATGAATTGCGAATCAGACAAAATTATTTCATCAATTTTCTCATCGCTGGTCTGCAAAAAAAAAAAAAAAAACTTAATTGTCCTCTGGATTATTACATGAAATGAAGACAAAGTTAACATCACTATACGTACTCGACAATCATGTTGAACAACCTTCTCAGAATGTAAGTAATCTAAATTTATACTTCAGAGAAGCTCATCAGGGATTAATTGTTGAAAATCAATTTCAACATTCATTTTTTTGGAATGCAAATAAGTGCACCCCTTGAAAACAAATAAAAAAATCAAAACATCAAACAAACACGTACTTGTATCTGTTTATATATGTGAATTCAAATGAATATATATATGAAGCATAATTATTTACCTTTTTACCAAGCAAATTTGCCTCCAATTCTTGATCAACCTCAGAACTTAATCGTTGTGGTGATCTTTCGGAACCAATATAGTTCATATTTTGAAGGACAGGATCTTTATCTACATGTTGTTGCTACAAATACATAATTTGAGTCAAACAAAATATGTATTTTTTTTTAATGAAATGAATATATGTATATACAAATACAATAAAATACATATTGATGTATAATATCAAACTCATAAATACATATTAAAGAACATAACAAAAAAAACAGTCTTTGTTAAAATACATATGAAGTGTTAAAAAATACATATGAGTATAATAAAAATACATATGCAGTGTATACAACACATTAAAAATACATATTGATATATAACATAAAATTCAAAAATACATATTGATATATAACATAAAATTCAAAAATACATATTTATGAACATAAAAAAAACACTTAGTGTTAAAATACATACATATGTAGTGTTAAAAAAATACATATGAATAAAACTAAAAAATAAATTTGCAGTGTGTAGAACACATAAAAAATACATATTGATATGTAACATCATACTGAAAAATACATATATTTGAAAAAATCTAAAAACCCACTGTGTTTGAAAGTTCTATTAACCTCAAATGTATTTTGAATATAAACTTTAAAAGTACAACTAAATTTGTATTTGAACTTTAATATTTACCTTTGTGCCGTCAGAAATATTATCTGAAGATTGAACTACATCAGGACTGAAATGTTGCCCAGATTGGTCTAACCCTCCCTCATCAACATTTGGTTTATCAGCTTCTATATCTACAATTTGATCCTGAACAAAAAGTCCAGTAACATAATGAGTTATTATGCTGTATTTGTATAAGGTAGTCCAATAATTATACATATTCAAATCAACTAAGATTTTTAAAGATAAAATTAACCTTGCTTTGAGCAAATGCTTTCTTCATCTTTTTGAATTTTTTTCTCATTAGTCCACGAATTTCTTTTAACTCGCGACGAACCTGTTTTGATACACAATCAATAAACAAAGTTTTTTTCGTGTAAAATAAATATTTTCCAAAAAATAATTATCTCATCGCGAAATGCATCAAAATCTTTCTTAGAAATAAAGGCTTCTTTCTCAACATGACTCTCAGGCTTTGACACAGCTACTTCCTCTACATGAATATCTGGTTTTGATTGTACCTGAGGAAAAATAACCCGAGCTGTTTGCTTTCCTTCCTTCCTTTTTTAAGAAGATGCCTGTCGTGTTGGAATTGGCTTGAAAACTGGTGTCTTCATTCCATCAGCCTTTGCAGCACGAGGAGCTGGTGTACTCGTTTGGGTATTCTCATTTACTTGCTTTTTCCTTAAAGGTTTCTTCGCTACTGATGTTGATGAATCAACCTTTTATTTCTTCTTTGAATGTTCATAAATCTTTCTTGGTGGTGGATCCTGGAAGTCATCATCAGAATCAACAGAACGTTCATGTTGTATTGCATCCTTCTTTGGTATTTACAATTTTGACAGCTCTTTTTTTGTTGGCTCTATGTTCTTAAAGACAACCTAGAATAATAGGTAAATAATATATGTTAAAGAATTATTTAAACAATTGTAAATGAAAATGTATATATGTCTACTGTAAATTACATATAAATACATATTTATTTAGTAACAACAAACCTTGTCATTGTCATTGAACATAGCATTCATCAAAAACTCAAAGCGTGAACGAGGTGCAATCTTCTTCCAATTTAATAATCGGGAAATCTGATTATCAACCTTCAATGACATCTTTGGTGGGACATTAGAACAACACTCGCAAAGTCACACTTGAATAGACAGTGGCATTCCCTGAATCAAATAAAATTGACCACCAGCTTTTAATCGGTTGTTCAAACTTCTGGCCAGATCTTTAAAAGATAAAGAACCCCATGGAAAATCCTTATATCTTCCACTATCGACCAAATCGAAATGAAGACGAGGTATAATTAGAGTTTCAATATTAGATAACACAAATGAATGCAGGAAATACAGGATTGCAAATTTCTCAGCATCTTCATCATTATTCTCCTCCCATACTTTCTCCGTGAATGCTAGAAATAGTTGCCTTTTCTGTATAATTTCTACCCCAATTGAAATACTTCTCAACCATCCTATTTGCTACACCCTCGTAAAAAATAAAGTCATATCTATTTGACACACAATTCAATCCAGTTATGATAGCAAATTCCCTGGGAGTAAAATTAAGAAAGATGTCATTAGCACAAATCAGAATACCAGAAGAAGAACTACCCTTCACCTCAAGTGTCATAACGTATCTGCACATCTGTGCTTGCACTACACATTGCTGCTTCTTCATAAAATAACCAAAAATATTATTGTGGCAAAAGTTTTTAAACTGTTCCTTGTTTAAAACTGCACGTATACTTTCATAAATATCTTTGTCACTGTATGAGCACATTTGCAAATCTTGAAAATTTTCTAACTATGAATATTTCGTCCCGCATAACCTATATAAAGTAAAACTACCACTTCTTAATCTGTAAACAAAATTCAAGCATACAAAAAAAAAATATAACATGGAACCAACACTGAAAAAACATATCACATATAATCAAAATTACAAGCAACACTAAAAAATACAAATCAAGTATGCTAAAAATACAACCAACACTGAAAAATATAAATCAATTATGGTAAAAATACAACCAAGACTGAAAAAAACATATCAAGTAAGCCCAAAATACATATAGCCAATGTTATACCCTATAGCGAACATACTGATATGGTAGTTAAACTAAAAGTAACATGCATATGTATTTTATCAGTCCAAAATATAACAAATTCTTAAAAAAATACATATTAAATATATAAAAATACATATAGCAAAAAAAAACTTGTTCATGAGTATTAACCTATTTATTAACAATATATTTTCACAATTATCTTATCATCTTCACAAACATATTTTCTACTAAATTTGTCCTCCACATATCATCAAAAATATAAAATACATATTCAGTATTTCGAAAAATACATATAAGTTACAACTTTAGTAACATCTAAACTTATAGCAAAATACATTTACTTAAAAAATACATTTACATGAAATTTTTCCCAAAAAAGTACCTCTTCATCACTATCTTCTTGAGAATCGTCAGCAAAAGAATTTTGCACTTCCTCATCAACCTTACTACTCAAAAATTCAATTTCTTGAGTTTTTCTTTTCTTCTCTGTCCCTTTTTTAATTTTTATTTTCTTTGGAGAATGCTTTTTCCGTAATCTTTTTTTTTTCATAATTTCTATCATCTTAACCGAATCGTTGTGAAATTTTGACCTAATCTCCTTCGATCTATGAGATATCTGTAAAGAAGATGAAACAACTTTAACAACTTCTTCTTGAGTTAAGCCGATACTGAAAGACGGTCCACAATCTGAACTCAAATTTAAATTTTGTATGCCAGTAGTTTTATTTTGTGATTCTAGTATTTGTTCATCCATTTAAACAAAAGAAAATTAAAATCTGATTTTGAGATGTGTTAGAGTCAAAAAATACCCCCAAAAAATAAAAAAAATATGCGATAGCTATATTAAGTGTTACCTGAAGTAGTTGAAGATTTGATATAGCTAAAATCGTGCAAAAGAAAGTAAAACTGAAGCTGGAAGATTTTATTAATGGCGGAAAAAATGAGAAACTATCTTTCAAAATTGGAGAGAGAAGAAATAGTGGCGTGAAAAGAGGGGTAACTGAGGTTACTTTTCCAATGCGGTAAAAATAAGAGAAATACAATAAAAATATGCCATAAATGCTATGAAATGTAATTTCATAAAACTAGTGTTATTTTTTATAATTTAATACATAGATATGTTACTTTATGTATTTTCTCCTTATTTAGTTATCTCCTAATCTTCACTGTCCATTTATTTTTTTCATACTTATTCTACTAGATATTGAGGGTTCATGAAATATATGATACTCCCTTCATTTTGTATTATTTGACTTTTTAAAAAAAAAATATTTATTTCAATTTAGTTGTTCAAGTTTTAAAATCAAGAGTATTTTTTACATTTGTTTTCTATTTTACCTTTAATAGGAATATCAAATACATCCACAATTTTTAAAATTATTCATGTAAATGATCTCAATTCTCAAAATCAAAAGTAAATAATTTTTATTAGTTTCAATTATAAATATTCAATGTTCTAGATGTTATGCATGAATGAAGTAATATGTACAAATTCTCAATGTTAATTATTGCATTGATTATTACACTTCAAAAAGCAAACAAGGATAAATGTGTAAAGTGCATCTTTATTTATTGATTTCTTAATGGGTGTGTCAAATCCATAGGGGTCAGCTAATACGAAACATAGGGAGTACTTTTTTTTTTGTCTCAATTTATGTGAAACAAATAGAATTTAGATAAACAATCATATTTTTAATATGTTTTAAGATATTTTAAGTTGTTAACTATTCTGAATTATAAATTTTTATGTAATTTTCAAATAATATATGTTAATCTCCTTGTCCAAATTTTTGTGGCATTGATAGTCAATTATATTTTAAAAATAATTTAAGTTTATAATTATTGAGATTTACAATATTTTTTCTTCTATTCCAATTTAAGTGAGACTGTTATAATTTCAAAAGTCAACCAAATATTTTATATCTTTAAATTTTTTAAGTTGTTAATTATTATGATCAATAGTATTTTTCATGTATTTTTTGAAATATATAACAAGTTAATTTTTTTTTAGATATTTTAAGTTGTTAATTATTGTAATTTATGATACTTTTTATGTAATTTTTAAATAATATGTGTTACACTCCCTGTCCAAACTTTTATTGCATTTATAGTCAATTATATTTTAAAATAATTTAAGTTTTAAATTATTGATCTTTATAATCCTTCCATTCCAATTTAAGTGGCGCTGATATAATTTCAAGAGCCAGTCAAATATTTTATATCTTTAAGAATTTTTGAGTTGTTAATTATTGTGATTTATAGTTTTTTTTTTGAAATATATAATAGATTAAAAAAATAAGACAAATAAATTAAAACAGAGAAAAAAATGGAGGCAAGGAAAAGGACCAATGAAGTTGTGCCAAAGCAAATAGGTTGATCTTTAAATTTTTTAATTTGTTCATTATTGTGATTTATAATTTTTTTTATGTATTTTTTTGAAATACAAAACAAATTATTTTTATTTTAGATATTTTTATGCTTTTAACTATTGTAATTTATAATACATTTTATGTATTTTTCAAATAATATATGTTACTCTTTTTGTCCAAACTTTTGTGGCATTGATAGTCTTTTAAAATAATTTAATTTTTTAATTATTGTGATTTATAATACTTTTTCTTCTATTTCAATTTAAATGACACAAAGCTTAGATGACCTTATAATTAACTAGGGATAATATAATAAAATCATGATTGAAGTAGCGAAGAAGACATGTCTTAAATACTTTATAATAATTAATTAGAAGGATATAACAAAGTTACTGTAAAAAATACTTGTAAAAAATGTTTAAATAGGACTCATTTAAGACGTCAAGTTAATTTAAAACATCAAGAGTTAATTTATCTTTTTATATTTATTTTATTTTATTTTTATTAAATATTATTAAGTTTTTAATACTTAAATGACTTATAATAATTAATTAGAAGTAATTAGTAAAACTACGACTGAAGCAACTAAAGTAGACATGTCATAAATGTCTATTTTATTTTTTATTAAATATTATTAATTTTCTAATATGTAAATGACTTATAATAATTAATAAAGTGTAATATAGTTAAATTACGATTGAAGCATTTAAAACAGGCAACGTAATTAGTTATTTTACCTTTTTTAGTTAAATATTATTAAATTTTTAATACTTAGATGAGTTATAATAATTAATTAGGGGTGCTATAGTAAAATTACGGTTGAACCAGCTGAAGCAGACATGTCGAAAATGTCTATTTTACTTTTATTTTAGTAAATATTATTAATTTTTTAATACCTAGATGACTTATAGTAAAATTATGATTGAAGCAACGATCGAATTAAGCCACATGCTCCACTGTTTCTTCAGGCCCCTATCAATTTCTTTGAGTCTCAGACTTGTGATTGGCTTATAATAACTAATTAGAAGTGATTGAGCAAAATTATTATGAAAAGATATTTGTAAAAATAATTTAAGTGAACCTGGTATAAGACGTCAAGTTAATTTAAAAAATCTAGAGTTAATTTGTCATTTTATTTCTATTTTATTTTTTTTATTAAATATTATTCCTTTTTAATACTTAGATGACATAATAATTAATTAGTGATGATATAGTAAAGCTATTGTTGAATCAGCTGAAATAGATATGTCAGAAATATTTTATTTTTATTAATTTTTATTAATTTTTTAATATATAAATAACCTATAATAATTAATTAAAAATAATATAGTTAAATCACGATTCTTAAGAAAAGTCCTCAAATAATAGTAACAAATAGGACTTATTCACTTCTATTATATATGAGTAAATATCATGACATCTTTAGTTACTTATATTTCTTTCTCGTCTCATCCCTACTTATAAACGACAATGAAGTCAATTAAGTTGTCCCAAATGAACGTGTTGACCTGTGTTTGGTAAATGTATGGGGAATTGGAGCAACGTTATTTTATTGACTGAAAATAGTAGCTTATTAAGGTTGCAATTGAAATATTAACGTCATTGACTTAAATCATCCATAGCATCCCAAATTTATTTTGAAATTTTACTTGAACCCCTTGATTAAGATTGATATCTATTGAACATCTATATTGTATAAAAAAATTATTTCTATTAGACACTTTCGGATATTCAGTAAAAATTATGAAGTGAGTGTAGCACATTTGCGATGACATGACAAAAATGACTAATTAAAAATTATTATTAGATATTGAGGGCCCAATCAATTATTAAAAAGTAATTATAAGTTTTTAAAAAAGAAAATATCTTTTAAATATATATACTTAATTTTAATTAAAAAGATTTTTTTTATATCCACCCCACACCCAGCTTCCCAGGCCCCCCTCTAACCCACCCACCCTCAATCCCCTTTCTTCCTCCTTAGAACTACTTGTAATTGGACTCCCCCATTTTTCCCAGATTCTCCCTTTTTTCCTTTCTTCTTCCTCCATTTAACTTGGAACCTCCAATTTCGACGCAAATCTTAATTTGGATGTACTCAATTGAACCTTCTTTTTCAATTTCAGCTTAACTGTGAGATGAGCCAACTCTGACAATAAACAACAAGGTGTGGGCCCTATTATATCTGACAGCAAGACCACCGCAGCTACTTCTCTGTCGTCTATTTCTTCAATTGGTGAACTGAACAAGGCAGTGGAAGAGGTGGCGGGGCCATCGCATCCACAACAGCAAAAATTTGCACTGAAATTTGATGGAATTAACTGTGGAATTGAAATTGGTGAATTAAAAATGACGGAATTGATACAACCAAATTGCAGGGATCGTTGAAATTGGTGGAGTCAAAGATCGCCAGAATTGAACCTCCTTTTTCCAAGTATCGTCACTCAAATTGGTATATGTGTGTGAAGACAATGAGTTGAGGGGGGAGGGGGACGTTTTGTAATGTTATTTAATTTTATCTTGTTTAACAAATGAAGTAAAAAATAGACTTTGTGCTAATCTTCTTGAAAGTCTTTTCGTGTTAAAATGACATTCTTCTTGAAAGTCTTTTCGTGTTAAAATGACATTCTTTTTGTTCATTTCTTAATTAGTCTCATTTAGGATAAAGAGAATTCTCTTCTTTAAGAAAAAAGAATATTTTTCTTGAATTGGTCTTTTTTATCCTACATAAAAAAAATGTCTCAACTTTTCCATAATTTGTTAAATGTCCCTTACTTATTTTGATCTAATATTTTTTTTCCTAAAATATATTAGCTTTAAAAAAAAAAAGTATTTTTATTAATTTTGACTATCAAATTCAAAAGCTGTTTTTTTGTAAAATTGAATTAAAAAAATAGAGTTTTATTTTTCTTCCAAGTCAATTCTTCTTAGCTAAAAATGGACTATATGAATTTGAATGAAGTAGTGTATTTTAAAAAAATAGAATAAAAAATCTCTTAAATCAAGTGTAATATTTTCATAAAATTGACCTTTTTGCACAGTAAGCCGTCACACTCGCCCCACCTCAACTTTCATGTTATTTTAAATACTACATTAAATTTCACATCATTTTTAAAATGTCATATAAGAAATTAAATATTAGAAAAATGAAAAATTTAAATTGAAAATTAAAAAAAAAATTAAAATGATAGTGGCCGTCGACTCTCTCTTCTCCATCTCGCTTTTCTCTATCTTCTCTCTTCTTCATCTTTTCACTCTCTCTTCTTCATCTCCACCACCGCTATCGGTGTGACAGCCACCCGCGAGCTTACCCCATAAAAAATCCCCAAAAGTTGTTGAGCCAAATGCCAACAATTTACAATTGAATGTTGCGCCACCAATTGTGAATTCCGGCGAAGGCAACGCTGCCGCGTCTAACTGGCAAATCGAAAAAGTTCCACACTAGAAGGGGCGCCTTCTCACGGGGAACAAAACCCACCAAAAAGCTCCAAAATTTTGTGGGTCAAATGTCATTAATTTTGGTTCGTTTGCTGCGCCAAAGATCAGACTAATTTGGCGTTAATGGTGTTGTGGCCATGGCAGCCTTGGCCACAGATCAATTTATTTTTTAGAATCTAATTATCAGTCATTGGTCTAATGCTTGTTGATTTTTGCAACATGCTTGTAGAGATTTCTTTTGTTGATATTGACCTAAAATTTTAGCCGAGACATGTTTCATTAGTATAGATAGAGAACTTAAGTTGGTATCAACAAAGTAAGACTGCACTCTTTGCAGCTGTGTCATCTGTATATTTTTCGAAGAAGTAGAATACCTCCTAGTGACATTATGGCTGTCTTTTATTGTGTTTTACTTTTGTTTAACAATTTCTATCATTGATAATGGCTTAGTATTCATCTATTAAAATGTAATATTTTGGGGAAAAAAAGAATAAAGAGCCAACACCAGATTGGTTGTGTCAATGGCGGGGGGACTTATTTTAAAATTATTTTTTAATTATTTTAATATAACAACAACAACAACAACAAACCTACTGTATTTCCATAAAGTAGTGTCTGGGGAGGGTAAGATATACGCAGTCTATACCACTACCTCCGGAGAAGTAGCAAGGCTGTTTCCGATAGACCCCCGGCTCAAGACAATGAGTAATAAACAAAATTCATAGTAAAAATATGAAATAAGATGGAACAACAGAAACAAGACACCCATAAAGTAATACCCTACACTAACGAACCAAAGGCACCCCCACCCTCATACCCCCTACCCCGACGATCTCCTAATTACTAACTATGCCTCTCCCACATGCACTAGCCTTCTATCCTAATTCTCATCCTCCAAATCTTCTTATTTAAGGTCATGTCCTCAGTAAGCTGTAACTACTCCATGTCACGTCTAATCATCTCTCTCTGATATTTCTTCGGCTTGCCCCAACCCCTCCTGAAACCATTCAAAGCTAACCTCTCACATCTATAAACTGGGGCATCCGTGTCCCTCCTCATCACATGTCCGAACCATCTCAACTGAACTTTCCATATTTTGTCCTCCACCGAAGCCACACCAACCTTCTCATGGATAGTCTCGTTCCTAACCCTATCACCCCTAGTAAGAACACACATCCAACGCAACATCCATAATTTTAATATAAAATTAATCAAAATATACCCTCACTCGCACTCCAGGCGTGTTCCTACACGCGTTTCATCCTAGTCATTTTAATGCCACAGAGGTCCAGTCAACGATCAAAGAGTTTAAAATATTTCTTTTTAAGGGTTCAAGGGTCCAGATGACAAACATATAAGTAGGAGTATCCACATTAAAAAGCGGACATAGTACAAAGGTCCATCGAACCATTTTACCTTTTTTTAAATAAAAATAAAAGTAAATTACTAATTGATGCCCAACACACACCTAAGTAAAGTGTAACGTGTTACATTTTCCTTTCCACATCAACAATTTGTGCATAATAGTTATACATTAGAATAATTTAGGTGTTCAATAGGTAACAATCTTAGTTGAGGGGTCTAAGTGAAATTTCAAAACAAGTTTAAGGGGCTATTAATGACTTTAGCCTAATGTGATTTACCCAAATTCTCCCTTTCTTATTTCACCATACATCACCAATTCAATAAATTTTTTTAAGGGGTGGGTCCAGCTATATTATTTGTTATGGGGTTGTATCGTTTTTCAAGGTGTTGTACAAACTCTTCGAACGTGGCCCCACTAAATTTCTCATGCTATCAATTATAGTAAAAACTTATCTATATTCACTGTCTACATCAAATTAATATAATTTATCATAATTAAGTAATACTAGTTAACCCGTACGTGCCTCACACATATAACGTTTGATTATTTAAAATTAATAATTTTATCTATTGTGGAGATTTTTAATAGAGTTTAAAAGTTTAAATCAGTTTTCAAAAATCTTTCACACTTTAATATAATAATATAAACATAAACATATGCACATATATTTTACCACTCGAAGTTCCAAGTGGTTAATGGATCGTCATTTTTGTGTTTGCCATATAGTTCCATTTTCCCTTGTTACCACATGTTAAGAGAGACGTATCAATTTGAATCATATTTGTGTTACGGTTATTTTTTTCTATATATATTAAAAATCTTTCCATATTATTAAAGTTAAATTTTAAAAAAATCATTGATTACATTCTTATTACATGCTTAAAACTTTTAAAAATCTGATACTTCTTAAATTTTTCTTATTCTAACAATTTTATATTTATTTCTAGATTTTTCAAATCTTCTTAAAATCAAATTTAGTTGATTTAGAATTCTTAAACTAATGAAAAAAATATTAGTTATCATTAATTTTGATGACTTCTAATAAGAAAAGATTTTTATTATAAATATATTTAATTAATTTCAACTCTTAAATTAGGAAAAAATAGTGATGACTTCTACTAAAGAAAGATTTTAACAAAAATATATATAATTAATTTTGAACTCTTAAATATTAGGAAAAAATAGTGAAAAGATGATTTTGTCTAAAGCAAAGACTTTTAATGAAGGACAAAAAAGTTCAAACAATATTCCTAAGACCCTTCATACTTTTAATATATTATATATAAATATTTAAATAAAATACATGTTACTTAATTAAGATTAAGTAGAACAAATTCAAAATTCAAACACATGTCATGCCATGAAAATAAAAAAATATTTATTTTGCTTGAAATTTTTAAATGTGGAGTTGGAGTTGCGTTTGGTCAAAATATTTGGAGTTAATATTTAAAATTTAAATATATATTTAAAAATTTTTTTTAAAAAAATTGAACATGCAATATAATTTAAATGAGGGTATTTTATGAAAATTAAAAAAATTAGATTTTTTTAAAAACAAAATTTAAAAGGCAAAAAAGTGAAAACACCTTCAAAATCCCAAATACAACTTCGTATTTGATATTTTTATGGCCAAACAAGAAATTCAGAATAAAGTAAATACGTATTCCGGAATAAGGTGAACAATATTCATGTCCAAATGGATGTAAGTTTAGTAGAAAATGGTTGGCCATTAATACTGTTTTTAATGATACTAAATAATTAGATATCATTAAATATTCAAAATAAGAAGATATGTCATATAATTAAATTAGTCCTAAAAGACTAATCTATATAATATATTAAAAGTGTGAGGGCCTTTAAAAAAGTGATTTGAACTTCTTTTCCTTCATTAAATGTCTCTACTTTAGAGAAAATCATTTTTTTTTTAATTATTAATCATTATTTTTATATTTATGACTTTAAAATTAATTAAAATTATTAATATTAAATCTTAACATATTTGTAATAGGTAACTAAGAACTCTTATAATACATTAAAATCAACTAAAATATTACTTATTTAAGTTTTCCTTTTATAAATTAAAAACTCAAAAACCCCATCTCCCTATAAAAGCTTTTTGTCATTCACCAAAAAAAAAAAAGAACTTTTTTATACAAAAGTTTTTCCATTCAATATGATATTAGATGGCCAATATATTGACAGTAGCGACACACGGTTCCCTTTGCTCATTTTCCCCGGTTCTTAATTCTTCTTCCAACTTTTATTTGCTTATTTTCTATGTTTAAAATTTTTTCATGCTATGATTTGATTATTGAATCATATTTGCTTTTCTTGTGCTTCTATTTATAAATGTCCACTTTAATGTTTTCAATAGTTTTTCTGAAAATCAGGTTATGTTTTGCTTAATATTTTATAGGAACATTATTGATGGATGAAACAAAAGTCGGGTTAGGGATATTTACTCAATATCATAGTTGATATAATGTCAATATGAATGATGAATTTACTATGACGAGGAACCATGTAAGCACCATACATGATGTGGCCATAACATGTGTTCGTTCGGTGGATTGTTTGAGATACCAATTTATATTGTTGCTCGAATGAAAAGAAATAAATATTTAATTTGATGGCGGATAATAATTTTGGTGCCAAATTTATTATGACGAGGAATGATGGAAGCATCGTACTTCATGCGATTGTAACTCTCGAGTGTTACTGTAAGTATACTTTCCAACGGCCTTATTATGAACTATTATTATATATATCTGAATTTCATTTTGGTTAAATGCCTCATTGACTTAATAGTTCAAGGAAAACCCTAATCGTGTTTAATTACGTATGCTTTTATGACATGAAAGTCTTGCAAAATTCCTTTTGACACTGGATCAGGGAATAGATTCTTTAGCGATATAAAAGTTGGAGGTGTTGTTATAAAGCAGCAGGTGAGCACCATCTTGTTACTTTGCAGCTGGAGTTCTAGATATGTTTTCAATTACATGTTGAATAAATCTATTAGAATAGGTTTTCACTGAGGTAACTAGAGAGGGATACCTCACATTCTTGCGTGCACGATTTAGTGGAATATTAGGACTTGAATTTTAGGGCTCGGCCTCAAAGAATATTACACCACTCTGGTAAATTATATCTGTTCATATGGGCTCATAGTTGGTAAATTTTTAAGACACTGGGTGTGTGTGCCCGTGCTGTCATTGGTCAGGTTCTACTCCTTCTTTGTTGCAAAGATGACAATGCTAACTATGCATAAGAGGCTCCTCGCCATTCTAAGTTTCAGTTCCCTAGCCGACAAAAGATCATTGTCAGCAGAAGATGGTATGTCTTTCATCTCAAGAATCATCATTATTGCTATGTCAATATGCTATTTTTGGGAGCTTAATATTTTTGGGTACTAAAAATAGTCGAGTTATGGATGATGTGTTGATGTCATTATTTTATTATGATAATTATACAGTTTTGTAGAATTAACTTGTATGATTTTGGTATTTTTAAAACCTTAGAAGTTCATACTAGAGAGCTCACACAGACTCCCAATGCCCTTTTTTTGTATTGTAGACCCAAAGTTGGGTGACTTTATTAAAACATTATTAAGAGGAGATAAATTCTTTTCTTTTGTTGGGAACAAGATATTCCAAGCAAAATTAGTAATTCCATTCCATCTCTATGATATAAATGGTGGGATAAATAATTCCAATACTAACTAATCCTCAAACCAAATATAGGATAAAATAATCCTACATTTTATCCAAGGACTATTCTAACTTATACCTCACACCAAATGACACCTTATGGTTCTGCTTCCTTCCAGAACTTTTAAAATGCCTTGAAACCTAGCTTTCTCTACTTACTTTAGTGTTAATTTTACAAGTTACATGAACCTATTTAATGATAGATACTTAATAAGAAAGTTCTATTCGTTGTTTGTTGTTATAGTTTTTTATTAGCATCTTTTTGTTATTGGTTTTATGGTTGTAATAGTTTTATGCATTTTTTATAGCATTTTTAGCAAGCCAAATATTGCAAAAGCCAAGCAATATTAGTAGCTTTATGGCTGCTGTTGTCAGTTCTTTGTGGGCAGAGGCGTGTACAGTATCACTAAAACTGAAAACATCCATAGTATTACATAAACACCAATTGCTTACCCTTAAATCAATATAGTTGAATTTATTAATGTGGCTCAAGGACATGCAGATTGGATGACCAAACTATAGTATTGTTAATGTTGAACATTGCTTATTAGACGTGATTATATGTACCATATTTCCTCTAAAATAAATATGCAACATACATGTAACTATTTTCTTCCCTTTCTTCTCTAAATACTCATAACATAACATGAAGTTGCATTATGTCCTGTCTAATCACCTCTCTGTAATACTTCTTCGGCCTGCCTCCACTCTATCAGAACCAAACTATTAAATTTTATGCTTTCGAACTACATAATCTAACAACTCTCTAAGTAACCAACCATAAGTAGTTAGGCTCCCATGTTCATCCATGTGCTATGTATGCCATTCTCAATAGTAAGTATACATATCCAATAGCTAAAAATGTTGTCAAATAGTCTATGAAATAATAAGCAAGAAGTATTTGTACATCATTTGATCTTCATAGTAATTTTAACTATGTTTTATTTCAGAGCTATCAGTGATCAATATCAAATTATGTAGTATGTTTTGCAGTGGCTGCCAATGTTTTGTCAGACAAAAAGGTAAAACAAGAGGTGCATGACGAGGTAACATTTATCTCACAGCTAGAGGTCTTATTGACATATGAATTTGATATCTTTTTTACTCATACTTGTGTTTAATTGTTTTTATTATTAGTATACATTTATTTGTATATCAAAGAGCTGGAAATAACCTCAGGTCCGACTATATGCTACCCTCTCCAAACTCCACATGTTGGATTACACTGAATTGTTATTGTTGTCGTAGGGTTAAAAATTGTTGCTGATTGTAACTTAACACTATTTGGCCAAATTTGGAAACTGAAAGACGTGATGAGGACACTTGAATGGATAAGTCATGGATGTTGTATCGAGAAGCAACTCAACATTACTCAATACTTCCAAGTAGCCGAATAGATGCACCAGAAGTTTTTTTTATGTCAAATGGAGGAGCATAAATCTGATGAACTACTTGGTTGTGTGCTCAATCTTGTTTGCAATATTTATTTTTTAAAATTATTTTCTGTGAAGCATTATTGACTAAAACAGGACAATAGGCGTACATTCTACCATTTAAATAAATTATGAATATTATATTATGATATTAGTAATATTATTGAAAGATCAAGTTTTGTCATTTTATTATTATTTTTTAATTAATTGGTTGATTAATTGTCCTATATATCAAAAAATAAATAATTTGATTAATTTAATCGATAAACAGTGGCGGGGCCAGAAATTCAGCGAAGGATATGTAAATTTTATTCACAGTTATGTTAAGAGTGTGTAAAATTAAATATACACTCATTATGATTAATATTTAACCTCTATTCACCACATAATTTTCTGACGAAGGGTGTGCATCAGACCACCCTTCATCGAAGATGACTCCGCCCCTGTCGATAAGTTTACTTGGCACTAAGAGAGTCCGAATTCTAGATCCGCCTCTGGATGAAGGTATATGTTAGCCATTTTTAAATGAAAATTATATCAACTCTAATTCACAAAATTGAGGGATATATCTAAATTGAGGGATATATGTAATCATTTTTCCTAAAATATAAATATATATGTTGTAAAAGATCTACTTTATAATTATAAAACAAAAAAATTGTACTAATGGACATAATTTCTGAGATATGAAGATCAACCTTTTAATTTATTTTTTTCCTTCAAATTATTTTTTAATTATATTTATAATATTTAAAATAAGAAGTCCTAAACTATATGATAAGAGGCATTAGGAGAATTAGTAATTAAGTAGTCCTATATCATATGCATGGTAAGGGATCTGGAGTTCACTTATTCTTATGTATTTCATCACATCAAAAGCAGATCTAAGAGAGTCTCCAGCAATAACCTATGATGAAGTAGAGATAAGTGTATTTGTAGATTGAGTCTTTTAAGTTGCAGAACTTTGTGAAAAGAAGACATATATGCAAATCGTTAGCTAATTATGACTTGGAATTAATTGCAATATGGAAAAGTCTTAATCTAAATATTTATATTCTTAAGTTATTTGTTAATACCTTTTACGTGCAATGCATTTGTTATGCAAATTGGTGAGTCAGTATCTATTAATGGAGTTGTTTTTCAAAAGAAGACCAACAAAATAATGGAGGAGGCAAATGAGGAAGAGTTATGCGGTGGTTTAACTGCCTCAATAAGGATGTTTAGATGCTCACACGCTGGTGCAGTATTGAATTCACTTTCCAAGCTAAGAAAAATTGAAATTATTAGGTGTAACATTAATGCTATATCTTAAATTTTATAATTCGTTCTACATTGTGGATATTGTACGAGTATTATATTTGCATTTTTGATTGATATATGATATCCGATAGACCAATTAAGAAGTTGAGTTCCTCTATGTTTAATGGAGCCATATAAATTAATGTGTTACATAACTTTCAAAAAAATAATTCTAGACTTAGTTATTTTTGTAGGGTTTAATTAGCTAGTAGTTTATTTGTCCATTTTATTTTATGTTAATTAGTTAATAAAATAGTTATTAGTTAGTTCTTTAAATAATATAACTATGAGTTTCCTTTTGATATTGATGATGAATTTTTATTCATTTAAATTAGGTAGAAACAAAAGAAATAGTTGAAATTAAAAAATCATGCAAAATTTATTTATGATTCTTGAAAAGCAGAATAGTGACTTTTCATTTATGTAATTTAAAGAACTAAATCTAGGAAACATAGCATCTTAAGATACATGAATGACTCAACTCTTATTTACTAATCAAACGGTCCGTAACATGTTCAAGATGTATAATCTTTTAAATGTCTTCAATTTTGATAAAAATATAGAATCCTGATGATAAAAATAACTCTCTGTTAAAAATAGAATATTTTTTACATTAGAGAATAAGTAGAATAACTAAATACTATTTTGAGTATCTAAACGCCAGTTATCATTAATTTGGATCATCCCAATTTATAGAAAAACACTAAATAGTATAATTTTAAACAAGAAATATATTTTTGGCTACAACTAATTTTTCTCCTTAATTATTAGTATAACAGTGATTTATCATGTTCCTCTTTAATTAACTATACTTTTTTATATATATTTATTGTTTAAATATTTTTTTTAAAAATATATCACTACCATATATGCTTCAAGAAGAGAAACATGAATTTACGTGAACCTAGTGATCCCCACTAAGATACACCCCTATTCCCAAGCCTCCCTTTCTAGGTCAAAATTTGATCATTGCACCAAAATTTTGACATCAACAGTGCTATTAACCTTGACCATCTTGCACTGCAAAATAGCTAATAAAACTCTTCTATTGTTGTCACAAATCAAAAGTTGTTGCTAAGGTTAATACCTGTAAGAATTCTCTTCTTCAAATGAGAAACATGAAATATCAAGTGAATTTGTGAACTTAGAGAAAGCTCTAAATGGCACACCACTATGTACCGCCTTTTGCAATACTCTGTACGGTAACACCTCTAGTATTGATTATTGACGTTTTTAATTATTTACCACTTCTAATAGTTGCTTATTGATATTCGTGGACTGCGGGAGTGGTTAACAAGATTTTTGAGGTAGTTGATTGAGTATTAAGAGAGTTTTTCATTTTGAAAGATTTTGAAATTAGTTTGGTTGACTTCTATCAACATTTGAAGATTTTGAGGTCATTTGAGAATTTCATAATTCTGTTAGCTTCGAAAAGTTATTTTTGAATTAGTGGAATCTTTGGTTCAAGTTTTGACACATTTATTTGGTTTTGAGTAGTTAGTTGGAAAGTTGAAAGTTATGACCTAGAATTGACTTTGATCAACACCCGTTGATAGCGACCTTAGTTTGATGTTTTAATGATTCCATTGAATCTAAAATGTTGATTTTTTATCTAGTAGCATAGGCGGGTTGTGTTTGTTGCATTCCAAATGAGTTCCAAGTATTTCAAGTTTACAAAATTGGTTGTTATTGTTGTCTATTGTTGTATATGGTTCAATCACATGTGCCACCCTTGGCCCGCACCTTTGGAGTCACTTTTGCGGGTCTTGATCAGCTAGACTTTCACCTTTTCTATGGAGCCATATCCGCATTGTGGAGCTGCAACTGCAAAAATTCTCTGTACTTTTGAGCTTCATCCTGCTAGGCTCGCATTTTCGAGGATCCATTTGGTCATCGACCTTCGCTGTTGTGGAGGAATACTTCTCCTATGATAATTCTTCCATGATTGCAGTATTATTGTCACTTAAACAATGACTTTTTCCTTTTTTCATTCTATTCTCTAGATCTTAATTTTGTAGCTTGAGGACTTGATTCTGGGAGATTCAAAAGATGTTTTTCAATGATTTTTTTTGGGTAGTACCCCTATACTATTTTTACATATTTCCCAATGATTATTTCATGATTTCATCTTCAGATCTTGGGTTTGCAACTTGTAACTTTAGTTTTTTTTGGTAAAGTTTAAAAATAGTATTTTGATGATTAAAGATCAATTTTAACTAAAATTTTGATGAAATTTTAGATTTGAATTCCTTAAGTTACAAGTAACTTGATTTTCAAATAAAATATCAATTTACCTTGGGGCCCAGGATTGATTTTTGAATTGACTTTTTGATCAGGAATAGTAATATAATAATATGGATATCATTCGTCTCGTATTCATGTATAGAAATTGTTCTTGATTTATTGGGAGAGTTACGAAGCTATTCCAAAAGGAAAGTTTGGAGTGACTGTTGGTGGCTTGTAGTTCGGCTTCAACATAGGTCATGACTTACCTTTCTTCAGGTTTTGCATGGATGGAGAATTATCCTGTAAAGCATGCTATGGGTGAAGAATTAGTGAAAATATTAAGAAATGAGATGGATTATTATTATGATGCTGAAATTGGGGCTTTTATCTTCTAAGTGATATGAGATTTGAATTGCTGCCTTGATATTGAGTCTTGTAGCCTGCGTTAGTGAATTGAATGATATCTTGAGATTTTGTACATATTTTTTGTATTAAGATTCATCCTACCATTTTTATCATGCATATTCATTTATCTCATTGATCACTAGATTGTACCATCGAAAACATGATTTTTTTAAGGAAAATAAATCATCTTTTATTGAATTGGTCCAAGGTAGGAAGTCGTTCGATGAAATATGATACCTTCTATTGATTTAGTTTTAGGTAGGATTTTGGGTGGGGTATATGAAAATCATGAGTCTTTATCACCTAACATTATACCACTGTAGACGGGATGTATATGGGTAGTTATTTCCCATTGCATATCATTACCTATCACCGCATTGCATAATCCTTTACTTATTGTTGTGTTTTAAGGTAATTATTTTATGATCATATATATGGAACTGTCGATTTATCTTGGTATGATTTCACCATTACCGTATCTACTTGAGCTTAGTCATCCTATGATACCTATTGAGTATTAGTGGTTATACTCACAGTTGCTTTTCAACATCCTTTTGATGCAGATCCTAGTGTGAGTTATCTGTACGATAATTGATCATGCAAAGGTACTGTTTTTGATGATTTGGTGAGCTCATATTTTGGAGATTGTCTAAGCTTCTTTATCTTTTATTTTTATCTTATTTACTTCTTGGACAACTTTGCATTTTTTTTAGGTATCGCTCTTGTACTTATGACAATTGAGTCTTGGATTCTTGATGGACTATTTTACTTCAGTTTGAGTATGTTCAAATTATTATTAGTTAAACATATTGATGTTTTACTATGCCTCTATTTAAAATTGATTGTGTTTGTTTAGTCTAACTTACCTACTATGGTTGTGTTAGAGTAGGTGCCATCATAACCTTAGCTATTTTACATCACGACAAGTTGGCATCAAAATGTTTGTTTCACTAGTCTCACGAGTACAAGAGCTAGAGTCTAGTAGAATCTTGTGGATCGATACGATGATATTCTTATCTATCTTTGAGAGGCTATGAGAAAATTTTAGGAAAAATTCTATTCATTGATTCCTTATGGTGTGGAATTTGTTCACTTCTTGAATTCTATACTTTATATTTCATTCCCTCAGTAGATAGTTTGGACGAGCTCATCTACTATTGAGGATGATGAGTTTGTACCCGTTCCTAGAACCATGCTAAAGGTCAATGAAAGGATAATATTTTGGTAGAGGTAAAGCTCGAGGTGCATCACCGGTTTGGGGTCATGCCAGATCGACATCTTTTAAGCCAGAGGTTGAGTTTGAGGATGTGGCTTATCAGACCGAAGAAGTAGGGCCAACCTAGGTTCCACAGGTTTTCTTAGCTACCCAGTGTTGCGACATACCATGACCTAGATTTTAGATTTCTTAGAGGGTATGAATCAAATGGGAGCTTTGCTTGTCACTCTTAATAGATCACAGTCCAGAGATGGAGTTCAACATCCAAAGCAAGTACTACTTCAGGCTTTTAAGACTCCTATGGGCACAACCAACTAATATTATTGCTCGATATATTGATGCTTTGACAATTCAACTTTTTTCTCCATCAAGATGGCTAGGATGGTGATATCAATTTAGGAGAAGGAGATATTCAACATTTTTTTTTTACGATGAGTGCTCCCAGATTTACTGGTGCACATAATTAATAGGATGCATATGGGTTTTTAGTTAGTTCTAAGGAGCGATTGTATAAGCTCGGTTTGGTTGAATCTTATGGTATGGATGACACTACCTTTTACATGGTAGAGGTAGTGGACTATTTATGAAGATTTTATCTTGATTTTAGACCAATGGGTTCACCCCTTATGACATGGATGCAGTTCCTTGAGAAGTATGTGCCTTGTGACATAAGAAAGAGTTTGAGAGATTAGTTTGATTATCTAGAGTAGAGTACCATGAAGGTCATTAAATATGAGACTAGATTTCATTCTCTAGATAGGCATTCATTAATGAGTATACCTTCAGAAGAGGAGATGATTTGGAAGTTTGTGAAGGGGTTGACCACTTCACTTTATTTGGATGCTGAGTAGTTGGTGACTAAAATGGTTCTTTCCAGCAGATAATGGACTGTGCTAGAAGTATTAAGGATATTCATTGTCATGCCAAAAGAGGCATCTACAAGAGAATTTGAAAATATGGTAAGTTCGGTGGTTTATCATCTCAGGGAAGAGACTTCTCAAAATAGGTCATCATTATCAATCTACCAAGATAGTTCATGCAATATCACAAACTACAAATGATGGTTCTTCTGGGTATAGTAGTCAGGGCAGTCAGAGTTTAAGACAAGTGTCTTGGGGTTCTTACTCTGGGATTTTAGGTTATGGCATACACTTTAGTTCGTTTATGCCATCCCAATAATTTTTTTCCAAGCATAGGGTGTTATGATTACGGTGACTTGGGTCATCTCGTGAGAGACTACCCCAAGCATAAAAAAGGTTGCTCATAGTAGGGTTATAAAATTTAGACTTATAAAACACAGTACCAATAGTTAGAAAAGGTACATAGAGTGGTGGAGATAGTTATCAAGTTTCTAGGGGTAGGGCTTAGACAATTTGTAGGTGTGGTCATAAGGCATATAGTTTGGAGGAAAGTGTGGATAGTGTTATGTTTTTCCAGGTAGACCCAAGGTTGATACCTATGATGCAATTATTATAGATATTGCCTAGTTTTTCATTGACTTTTTTTAGTATTATATGATACTAGTACAACTTTCTCTTATTGTATACATATCTTGCATCCAGTTGACATGACCCGAACAAGGGCCTTGTCGTAATAGGCATCCCAAGTTCAACCGGGACTGGAGACCACCCCTGTTACCCAACCCAACCAACCTATGCATATCCTGAGTCCAATGAATTCCTAACATATAACAAGATAGCGTAATAGCATAATCTAAGACTCTGGGATAGGTATATATCCGTGACCACCCAAACGATTCCAACCGTCTGATACCAACCGATAACTAATACCAAACCAAACCATAGTCCAAAACCATGACCATATGAGTTCCACAATAATTATATATAATCCCAAAATAAAAGAGGATGGACAGTGAGAAATCTAGTCCTACGGTATCAGCCTCGATACCAATACCAATACCAAGGCTGACACCAATACCGATCTCGCCCATACCGACCCATAGTAGTTCTACAAAAGCCTTTAGCCAAAAGAATAACAAAATCTGGTTGGGAGATGCCTCCAACCATATCCAAAACCAATATCCATAAATAACCCAACGTATGAAGTAACATCCATGAATTGGAGCCTTACGGAAAGATAGAAGCTCACCACTTCAGTCCAATAGCTGATCTTGAAGTCTGATCGCTAAGCAAGAGGAGTAAAACGGCCGGTTCCTGCATCGTGTGGGGTTACAGCTGCCCGAAGACGGGTTAGCAGATAACGCTAGCATGAAATCAGGATAAGGATAAAATAATGCCATCCAGTAAACCAAGTAAACCATCAATACGCATACAAACCATACATATATATATAACCATGTCGGAAAAGAAAACTAAGTTTAGTATGCATTTGAAACCATTAACTTGAGTATATGTAGATTAACCATCCTTAACCACCCACGGGCTATATGGGTCCAGTGTAACCCTTGAACGGGCCCCAATGTGTGTAGCTACATAAATCGGAGATACCATAAGAGTAAGGGATTTCCAAGTACCCTTCACCTTCCATGATATATATGTACAGTGTACTTAGAGGATTCCCATGTACCTCGTAGTATCATATACGATCTCCATGACCTACCTCTCATATCGGCAAACATAAGTTTCCAGAGTTCATCCGTTGGATCCTATCTTCACGGTTAGCTATCACACCCTGCCTTTGTGGACCAATTAAAACCATTCCAACCAATCAAATCATTATTCTATTTGTTGCTAACCAAGGCTATTAATAGTGGTATCGTCATACCGACTATAACTTTCAAGTATTGTCCTTAGCCAAACCTTTTAAAGTAAAGGGATTCCTGTGTACCCATTTACCAAGTTAACTTGGGGGAGTCCCATGTACCCCACAAGTGTTCCATTAAGTTTTCTTGGGGGATTCCATTGTACCCCACAAGTATGCTTACTAACATGTTTACTTGGGGGATTCCATTGTACACCATAAAGATGTTCAATTAACCATAACCATGACCATCAAGACATTCCATATAACCATTTCAAACCATTTAAACCATTTAAAGTTCCATTACCAAGTTCAAACCATGCAATAGTTTCATTAAAATCCAATAATATAGTAAAAGCATTATCATAGGTATTTTATCAAACATGTTGAAAGCATAGTATTTCCAAAACCAAAACCAATTACCATGCAACCAATTATCGAAAACCACCATTAAATCATGTAATAACATAATTAAAACATGAGAAAACCATAACCAAGCATTTTTAACCAAAACCCCAACACATATTTGAAAACCCCAAAACTATACAATAAATCATGCCATGAAAACATTGTATAAAACCATGCCTTTAGTTTGAACTAACAGTGAGGGAAGATACATACCTTAATTGAGAAGAAAATGGAGAGAAATTACCAACACAACCCCAAATTTATCCTTAAGATGAAACCCTAGCTTCCTTTGCCTAAGAATTTTAGAGAGGATTATAGAGTGTATTCTAAATGTTAATGAATATAATAATAGGGCAAATAACCTCCCAAGTGAGTTAAAAGTCGTAAGGCCTTATTAGGTTAAGTGGAGAAATATCTAGATTGCTCTCAATTAAACTGCACCAAAATCCCGTCAGAGGGATACGACTATCCATACCAATCGTATCTTCCAATACGAGTAGTACCCACTACTCGTACCCAAGTCCATCTCTTTTAGACCCAACACTGTCCAAGGTATGACTCACCCCAAACCATGTTGTATCCATGTATACGACTAGTACCTATGATTCATACCCCTGGTATAATAGAATCTAAAGAGGATTGAACACTGCCCACCATACAAGTCCATGGTACGACTTATACCCTGGCTTACGACTCATGGTGAGCCGATCGTACTCAAATCCTACCTAAGTCACTAAGTCTAAGACTAGGTAAAGTAACCAAACAACCAGTATCCATCGATACGAATGTTAAGAAACAAATCGTACCCATTCTAGTAACCCAACCAACCCACCAGCTAACACTGGTCAGCATACGACTAACCCATACCACTCGTATCCCAGTGTACGAGTTATTTCCCCTTATTTTATCCTATCCAGAGACCAGAAATCCAGGAAATTTTCTAAGGGACAGAAACCCAGGGTGTTATAGTCTCCCCTACTAGGATCATTCATCACTAAATGATGGACAAGGTAAGCTAACCACAAGCACGATATATTTGCATTATCAAATATCAATCCAATCTTTAACTAAGTTAGAAAATAAAGATGGAAAGATATTAATGTTTCCTTTAACAAAGTTTGAAAACAAAAGCATGTTGAAAAATACATACCTTTCGCATGAATCCCAGGAGCAGAATAGATGCAGATACTTGGACTTCATGTCCTCCTCGGCTTCCTACGTAGCCTCTTCCACCTTGTGGTTCCACCATAGAACCTTAATCGAGGTCACATGCTTGGTCCATAACCAATGAACCTGCCTATCTAAGATCTCAACTGGGACTTCTTCATTAGATAGAGAATCCAAGATACCCAATCCTTTCAAAAGAACAGCCGAAGAAGGATCATCAACGCACTTCCTCAATATAGAGACGTGAAATACCGGATGAACGGAGCTCAAACTAGAAGGCAACTCCAATTCATAAGCCACATTACCAACCCTCTGCAATACCGCATAAGGACTAATAAACCAGGGACTAAGATTTCCCTTCTTACCAAACTGTATTACTCCCTTAATGGGAGATACCTTTAGGAACACCCTATCGCCAACCTCAAACTCTAAGTCTCTACGCCATACATCCCTATAGAAATTTTGGCGACTTTGGGAAGCCTTAAGCCTATCCCAAATCACCTTCACTTTTCCATAGCCTGATAAACCAAATTTAGACTAAACATATCCGCCTCACCAAGCTCAAACCAACCAATAGGAGATCTACACCTCCTACCATACAATGCCTCAAAAGGGGCCATACCAATGCTAGAATGATAGCTATTGTTGCAAGCAAAGGTATGCTCAATCCAATTGCCACCATAATCAATCATGGAATCCTGAAGCATATCCTCCAATGTCTAAATAGTCCTTTTTGCTTGCCTATCCATTTGAGGATGAAAAGCAGTACTTAGACTAACCTTAGTCCCCAACCCTTTCTATAAAGACCTCCAAAAATGAGATGAAAACTATATACCACAGTCAAAGATAATCGAAATAAGTACCCTATGAAGCCTCACAATCTCTTGAAGATACAACCGCAATAGTCCTTAGCCGAAAATGTAGTCCTCACTGGCAAAAAGTGAGCAGACTTTGTCATCCTGTCCACGATGACCAAATTGATTTAGAGACCAAGAAACACCAGTAACAAAATTGATATTGATTACTTCCCATTTCTATTCGGGAAAATCAATTCCTTGATATAACCCACTAGGCCTCATGTGCTCAACTTTAACATGTTGACACACCATATACTTGGCTACAAAGTCAGCCATATCCTTTTTTATGCCATTCCACCAGCACATCTCCTTGAGATTATGATATATTTTTATCGAACCGGGATGAACAATATAGCGCGATTCATGCGCCTCAGCCAAAAACCTTTGTCTCAAACCATCGGTATTCGGAACACACAACCTTCCTTGGTACTATAAAGTACCATCACCACCAATCTCAAATACCATTACCTTTTGACCACCAATATCACTCTTGATTTTTATCAAGACAGGATCTAGCACTTGTTTCTCCTTAATCTCTGCACCAAGAGATGACCTAACCACTTCCTATACCATTACCCCACCATCCTTGGAGTCCAAGAAACGAACTCTACGATGGGCCAAACAGTGAATATCTTTCACCAATTCTCGCTTTCGTTTCTCTACATGATCTAAAATCCCCATGGACAACCTACTAAAAGCATCAGCAACCACGTTTTCACCTGGGTGGTAGTGAAGACTCATATCATAGTCCTTGAGAAGCTCCAACCATCTCCTTTACCTGAGATTTAGCTCTATTTGAGTGAACATATACTGTAGACTCTTATGATAAAAAAAGATGTCCACGTACACCCCATATTAATAATACGGCTAGATTTTTAAAGAAAAAACCACCGCCAACAACTCCAAATCATAAGTAGGATAGTTCCTCTCTGCACCTTTAACCGCCTAGAAGCATAGGCAATCACCTTTCCGTGCTATATAAAACATAACTAAGTCCCACCCAAGATGCATCACAATAAACCACAAACCCCTTATTGCCTTCAGGCAACTTTAAAATTGGAGCTGAAGTTAGCTTATCCTTAGGCTTTTTAAAATTCCCTTCACTTTGCCTCTTGAAGATCACCCTTGATACCCTAACCTCCAATTCTCAAATATGAGTTTGAGAGAGTGTTTTGGATGTTTGATCCACAGTAAAATGTGTTTAAGGAGGGCATATACACTTATATAGTGAAGGGACTTAGGGTTTAGGGTGTAGGAAATGGCCACAAGGCCCTTACTTAAAAGCTGGAAAGTAGACCCGTCCATGGGTACGATTCACTAGGGGAACCGTATCCTAGGGTACGAGTGGTACCCTAACTCGTAGTCTAGGCTTATCCTAGGCCACCTACACTGTTAATGGTACGACCACACACCCTTGAGTGGTATTCAAAGGGTACAACTCAACCCCTAACTCGTATGCTTCAACTCTATCAAAAACAATCCACTCAAAGTTCAAGTCCAAATTCTATATGACTCACTAGGTACACCTTTGGTACGATTGAGGAGGGGGTCACTCATACCTAGGACAATGAGTAACCCCTACTACACTTCCTAAGATACGAGAGAGAAGGGGAAGGAGGATACGGCTTGTATCTAAGGGGTATGATTCATGCCCCTAGTTTGTACCCAACTCAGAGACACCCAAATGAAGAGGTTCTTCTCAAGGTTCAAAGCCTATGTGTTTAAATTCTCCCTCACTTGGATCATTCATCCTCGAATGACGGGTAAGGCAAGTATAAGCATAAGTTAACACATTATCAAAACAACCTTCAAACAAGTTAGGACAAAGCACACAACAGCGACACAACACAACACATACTATGATCATCATAAAACAACCATTTCAGTTAATCGATCTTGGGACTCAAACCTATTATTTATCAATGACACTTATTCATTTTAAAGCTTGGGTACTTCAACCCCATACTTATCAACACTTAATCATTTCATAACTTATGGAATTCAATCTACCAACTTATCAAGGATATTTGCTCAACTCAAAGACCAGGGACTCAAACCCATCATCTATCAAAGACATGAATTAACTCAAGGGATTAGGGACGTAAATCCATCACAACCAAGACACACATGATTTCAAAGCATTAGGGACTTGAACCCATGGTCTAACATAACACAAATAAATTCAAAGCTTGTGGAATTTAACCCATTATCTATCAAAACATAATTAAGGTAAGAAGATTAACATATACCTTCATCACAAGTTCCTGGGATGAGAAACAAAAGAGGGTACTTTGACTTGATGTCCTCTTCCTCCTCCCAAGTAGCTTTCTTAGACTTTTGGTTCCTCCATAAAACCTTCACCGAAGCTACCTCTTTCGTTTGCAACCGGCAAACTTGTTGATCGAAGATCCTCACCAGGATTTCCTCATAGGACAAAGAGTCTGAATACCAATATCCTTTAAGGGAACAACCAAAGAAGGATCACCCACACATTTTTGCAACATAGAGACATGGAAAATCGGGTGAATAGAGTTCATGATAGAAGGCAGCTCCAACTCATAAGCAATATTGCCAGCCCTCTTCACAATCAAGTAGGGACCAACAAACCGGGGACTAAGCTTCCCTTTTTTACCAAACCACATTACTCTTTTCATGGGAGACACTTTCAAGAATACCCAATCGCCAACACTAAAATCTAAGTCCCTGCGCCTCATATTTGTATAGGACTTTTGGGGACTTTGAGTGGTTTTTAATCTATCATGAATCACCTTCATCTTCTCTGAGGGCTTGGTGAACTAAATTGGGTCCAAGCAACTTACCCTCGTCAACTTTGTACCACCAAATAGGAGATCGACATCTCCTATCATACAATGCCTCAAAAGGGGCCATGCCAATACTATAGTGGTAACTATTATTATAGGCGAACTCAATCAAAGGAAAGTTGTCATACCAAATACCACCATAATTAATTACAAAAGCCCACAATATCCTCTAATATTTGGATGGTCCTCTCCATTTGCCCATCTATTTGCGGGTGAAAGGCGGTACTAAGGCACACTTTAGTACGGAAAACCCTTTGGAGCGACTTCTAAAAGTGGGATTAAAATAGAGGACTACGATCCAAAATAATCAAAACCAGAGCACCGTGCAACTTTACAATCTCTGTAAGATATAACTTAGTATAATTTTTCACCAAGTAATTAGTCCTCATGGGCAAGAAGTGAGCGGACATGGTCATTCTATCAACAATGATCCAAATGGAATTACATTGATTCTGAGATATAGGAAGACCAGTAAAAAAATCCATATCAATTGCCTGCCACTTCTATCTAGGCAATGGAATCTCTTGATACAAGCCCCGGGGCCTCATGTGCTTAACTTTCACTTGTTGGCACACCATAAACTTGGCCACATAACTAGCCACATCTTGCTACATATTACCCCACCAATAGAACTCTCTAAGATAAAGATACATCTTGGTAGAACCGGGGTGAATAGCATAATGGGATTCATGAGCCTCGACTTGACCCTTTTCCTTAATCCATCGATGTTGGGAACACATAGTCTACCTTGGTATCTCAAGATACCATCACCACCAATCACAAAGTTCGCAACTTTGTGTCGACCCACATTAATCTTGATCTTCATCAAGTCGGTATCCAACGATTGTTTTTCCTTTATCTCAACAATAAGAGATGATTGAGATACTGAAAGCATAAATACACCACCATCCTCGGAGTCCTCAAGTCAAACTTGAAGATTAGCCAAATCCCTTACCAATTCCAGCTTGTCCTCATCCACACGTGCCAAACTTTTCATGGACAATCTACTAAGAGCATCGACGACTACATTAGCTTTACCGGGGTAGCAATGAAGACTCATATCATAGTCTTTCAACAACTCTATCCACCTCCTTTGCCTGAGGTTCAACTCTTTTTGAGTAAACACATATTGAAGACTCTTATGATCGAAAAAGATAACAACATAAACCCTATAAAAATAATGTTTCCAAATTATTAATGCAAAAACCATGGATTACAACTCTAACTCATAAGTAGGGTAGTTCTTATCCTGAACTTTCAATTGCCTAGAAGCATAGGCCACCACCCTACCATGTTGTATTAATACACAGTCAAGACCAATAGAGAAGCATCATAATACACTACAAAACCATTATTCCCTGTGGGCAGGTCAAAACAAAAGTTAAGTCAACTTATCTTTCAACTTCTCAAAACTACCCTCACACGCATCCGACCATAAGAACTTGACTTTTTTTTTGGGTCAACTTGGTTAATGGGGAATCTATGGCCGAGAAACTCTCTACAAATCTTATATAGTAACTGGATAGACCCAAGAAGCTCTAAATATCGATTGGAGTCGTAGGTCTAGGCCACACTTCTTAACCATCATAAAATTTTGGGGATCTACCATGATCCTTTCAATAGAGATGACATGACCAAGAAAAGGTATGGCTTTAAACCAAAATTCACACTTGGAGAACTTGACATACAAACGATGATCCTTCAAAGTTTGCACTATGGCATAGAGGTGATCTATATGATCCGCCTCACTCTTAGAATAAACTAAGATGTCATCAATGAAGGGAATGACAAACACATCCAAGAACGGACAAAAGACCCTATTCATCAAGTCTATAAATGCCATCAGGGCATTGGTCAACCTAAAGACATGACAAGAACCTCATAGTGACCATATTGGGTTCTAAAGGCAGAATTAGGGATAAATGCTTCCCTAATCTTAAGCTATTTATAACCTGATCTAAGATCAATTTTAGAGAAGCACTTTGCGCCCTAAAGTTAATTAAACAAACCATCGATCCTAGAAAGAGGATACTCATTCTTTATGGTTACTTTGTTCAACTAACAATAATTAATGCACATATGAAGGGAACTATCCTTCTTGCACACGAACAACATGGGATCACCCCACAAAGATACACTAGGGCGGATAAAACCTTTATCTAAGATGTCTTTTAATTGCTCCTAAAGCTCCTTTAGCTCTGCTGAAGCCATTCTATAAGGAGGGATAAAAATCAGGCAAGTGTCAGGAACAAGATCAATCCCAAAATAAAGTTCTCTATCGGGAGGAACACCGGGAAGATCATCAGGAAATACCTCAGAAAACTTATTAATTACAGGAACAAATTTTATAGAAGGCTCTTCCGAGTTAGAATTTTTAACTCGGACCATACTATAGAAACATCCCTTATTAGTCAACTTTTTGGCCTTTAGATAAGAAATGAACCTTTCCTCAGGCACTAGGGAACTACCTTCCCATACAATGACTAGCTTATTAGGGAATTTAAACATGACCCTATGGGTCCGACAATCTAAGGAAGCATAGCTAGAGTGCAACCAATCCATCCCCAGAATGATATCAAAATTGACCATGTCCAACTCTATCAAGTCTAAAAAAGTGTCTTTACCACCAACAGATACCACGCATCCCTTATAGACCCTCTTAACAAGCAAAAGGTCTCCGACCGGGTAGAAATAGAAAAAGAAACTGGTAGACTCTCGGAACCACAATCAAGATGCACAACCACATACGAGGTGACATAAGAAAGAGTAGATCCTGGATCAAGCAAATAATATACATCATGAGAGAAAAGTCTTGACATACCCGTGACAACATTAGGAGATGCCTCAGAGTCATGGCGAGTAGAAAGTGCATACAAGCTATTCTAGCTAGTGTCGGTGCTAGAAATAGAAGCAAAGGAAGATGTAACACCTTCGATACAAGAGTAGATAAAGTAGCAATAGGAGCCCTATTGGCCTAAAAAGCAGCCAGAGAGGGGCACTCATATTATATGTGCCCAATCTGACCATAATAAAAATATCTATTTCTCCCCTTCTCACACTAACCACGATGACTCTGACAGCAGAATCTGCAAGGAGGGAGAGATGGAGCCGACTGGGCACCACTAGCTTGGAATTGGGCACCCTATTCCCGGAACCCATCACTAAAATGAGACCGACGATCACCTAAAAACTTCAGGTAAGGAAAGCAAACACTAGTCAGGGAGAAAGAACTTCTCCCACTTCTTCCATGGCCACTTGCCACCATCTCCACCACTATGATCAGAAGGTCTAAATTTGTTTCCCTACCTCCTACTAAGCTCAAATTGCTTTCTTTTCTCTTCCACTTATTGCATATACATGATTAACCTAGAGATGTCCATATTTTCAATCAACAAGGCTACCTTGCTCTCAAGGACTAACTCACGGGATAATTTTGAGACAATCATATGCATCCTAGCCCTCATGTTTGAGACCATCTCGGGAGAATACCTTTACAACTGGTGGAATTTCAAGGCATACTCTTGAATGGATATCCTCCCTTGCTTTAAGTTCACAAACTCCTCCGCTTTTGTCTCCCTCAACTCTTGAAGGAAGAAGCAGTCTAAGACAGACTCAGAGAAATCCTCCCTCATGGCGGGACTAGCATCAATACCTCTAGACAACTCCCATCTCTCATACCATTGGTAAGCTACATCCTTTAATTGGTAGGAAGAAAACTCAATGGCCTCAATCTCTGAGGCATGTATGATTTGAAAGATCTTCTCTATTTCATTAACAAAACCTTAAGGATTTTCCTCGGCCTTCATACTAAAGAATATAGGAGGGCTCAATCTTATGAATTGTCCTATCCTTGTGTCCTCAAAAGAAATAGTAGTCATAGCACCACATTATGATTGAGAGGCTATCAATTGAGTCAAGAGTTTGATAGAGCAATGAAAATCGGCATTAGTAGCATTCCTTTGAGGTGTACAGGAGGGTCACTCTCATTATTGGGTTTGGTAGGGACAGGTGGAACCCTATGAAGATGGCCGATGCCACAGCCCTAGCCGGGTCTGAACTCCAAAAGTTGGACGAGCTTCGTCCATAGGACCTTCAAAAGGGTTTGCTTGAGTCTCAGATCTCCTTGGAGGCATGATCTAAAAGATAGAAAACAGAAATCAGAGGAGTCCAAGGCCTTAGACTCTATAGCTTGATATTGAAACACTAGAAAGGGAAACATTTCCTAAAATATGTCGTAGCCTCTCTTTTATAAGTGTGGCGCGCTTCACACCCATAAAAAAAAACTCTACTTGACATGGTATTGTGGACACCCAACTAAATATGAACCTGTCTCTGATACCAACATGACATGCCCTAAAATTGGGCCATGTCATTGGGGCACCTTAAGCCCATATGAATCGGAGGTCGCCCCGATAACCCAACCCAATTATTATCACATCCATCATAAGGGTCGGGTAAATCCTGACCATATAATATGATAGCAGAAATAATACTAGAAGTCATAAATTAACAATGTCTACCATTTCATAGATATCAACACACTAGCCAATACACGTAAGTCCTTTATATAACTGATGTTTGGAAAAGTATATGTCGAGATAAGCCCCCGATAATAGCCAAACTAAGTCAAAATGAGACTAAGTCTAAAGATAGGAGACCAAGAAGGAATGTCTTTCGAAGTAAGGAAGCTCACCACTCCTAAGTCAATGCACGAACCGCTTCAATCACCTAATCATTGTGATGGAAGAGAAGATGTTATTCCGGCCCCTATGTTGCGTAAGGACATAGCATCCAGAGATGGTTAGCGGTTGAAGTGCTAGCATGTAACTCAAGAATAAGGATATAATAGCATCATCATCCATAAACAACAAGTCAATATATCATATTCAACCCTATTTATGATCTTATCCATACATATAGGTATATCACATACTACAAGTGAATAAATCATGACTAAATTCTCAAAGAACTCAATCATGAGACATGAAATGGAGAAATCCGACCTTCCACACTTAGATCCAACAATTCTTATTAGGCATAGAACTTTAATCACAATCACATACCATTAGACAAAGGACTTTAATCATGCTCACACCTTCATTAGCCAAGGACTTTAATTACATACACAATCATTCAAAGAAAGAACTCTAACCACACACATATTTATCTAGGTAAGGTCCTCCAACCTTATGCCTATTCATTAGGCAAGGGACTCTAACCTTATACCAAGGGACTCTAACCACAAACCATTTTATTTGGTGTGGTACATTAACCTTAAGATATCTCTTTAAGCAAGGGACTTTAACCTCGAGCAATTCCATTGGGCAAGGGACTTCAACCTCAAGCCATTAAAACTATCATTAGTTGGCATTAGGACTTTAACCATTTAGCTAATTCAACACCATGCATGACCCCATGGTCCTTATGGGAGCCTTCATTGCTCAACCATTTACATAGGCCATTGCTTTCATCAAACTCATCATACTATTCAATTTATGGTCATCCAGATCCTTACAAATATTCACATTTCATTAACAATCATATACCACATTCTCACCACACAATTCAAGTTCATCTTTATATTGAGGAACTTCAACCCCTTATTAGTCATTACATAAACAAGGTCATCATTTCACAATATATGTCTCACAATACTTTTACAATATAATTTATCAATAATTCCAACTTATTAGGCCATTTCCCTAGTTCAACACATCACCACATGTGACTAAACAATTCACTTAGATATTTTCACAAACACTTTATGTGCATACCTTTAACGAGGCCATTTTATGGTAGAAATCATCAATATTATAGTTACTTAATACCCTCACGTTAAACCACATATGACAAGAACCTACATATGTAAATCATCATTAATAACATGTATAAACACAAGTCTAAGTATGGATCAACATTATTCACCGTTAGCCAACAAAACCCTTTTTCATTTGATTTCAAAACCACCATGTATACTTACTAATCCAAGTGTAAAATACATGGGGTTAGAGTTATTTAATACTGGAAAGAGTTACATGATTTAGACAACTTGATTCACCAAGAGTATTGACTTTACTTTGCCTCTTGAAGATCACCCTTGAAACCCTAGCCTTCAATTCTTCAAAGATGAGTTTGAGAGAGTGTTTTGGATGTTTGATCCACTCAAAAATGTGTTTAAGGAGGCCATAGACACTTATATAGTGAAGGAACTTAGGTTTTCGAGTGTAGGAAATGACCATAAGGCCCTTAGTTAAAAGCTGGAAAGTGGACCCGTCTAGGGGGACGACTCACTAGGGGAACCATACCCTAAGGTACGAGTGGTACCTTGAATCAAACCCTAGGCTTCTCCTAGGTCAGCTACATTTTTAAGGATACTATTACACACCCTTTATTCGTATTCAAAGGGTATGAATCAACCCCTAAATCGTATGCTTCAATCATATCAAAAATAGTCCACTCAAATTTTAAGTCCAAACTCTATATGACTCCACTAGGTACGACTCGTACCCTTTGGTATGATTGAGGAGGGGGTCACTCGTACCTAGGACAGTGAGTAACCCTAAACATACTACATAGGATATAATAGGGGAGGGGAAGGAGGACACGACTCATATACAAGGGGTACGACTCATGCCCTTAGTCGTACCCAACTTAGAGACACCCAAATGAAAAAGTTCTTCACAAAGTTCAAAGACTAGGTGTTTTATTAACAGTCCTTAACCACTATGGGCTATATGGGTCCATTGTAATCCCCTGAACGAGCCCCGATTCGTATAGCCGTATGAATCGGAGATACTATAAGAGTAAGGGATTTCTAAGTACCCTTCACCAATCCATGATACATATGTATAGTGTACTTAGAGGATTCCTATATACCTCGTAATATCATATAAGGTCGCTATGACCTACCTCTCATGTCGGCAAACACGAGTTTCCAGTATTCATTCATTGGACTCCCACCTTTACGGTTAGATATCACACCTCACCTTTATTGCCTAATTAAAACCATTTCCTACCAACCAAACCATTATTTCATTTATTATTAACAAAAGCTATTAATAGTGGTATCGTCATACCGACTATAACTTGCAAGTATTTTCCTTAGCCAAACCTTTCAAGGTAAAGAAATTCCTATGTAACAATTTAGAAAGTTAACTTGGGGAGTCCCATGTACCCCATAAGTGTTCCATTATGTTTGCTTGGGGAATTTCACTGTACCCCATAAGGATGCTTACTAACATGTTTACTTGGGAGATTCCATTGTAACCCACAAGGATGTTCAATTAACCATAACCATGACCACCAAACCATTCCATTTAACCATTCCAAATCATTTAAACCATTTCGAGTTCCATTACCAAGTTCAAACCATGCAATAGTTCCATTAAAAATCCAATAATATAGTAAAAGAATTATAATAGGCATTTTATCAAACATGTTGGGGGAATAGTATTTCTAAAACCAAAACCAATTACCATGTGACCATTCCCATGCAACCAATTATCCAAAACCATCATTAAAGCATGTAATAACATAATTAAAACATAAGAAAACCTTACCAATCATTTATAACCAAAACCCCATCATATATTTGAAAACCTCAAAACCATACAATATATCATGCCATGAAAACATTGTATAAAACCATGCCTTTAGTTGGAACTAAAAATAAGGTAAGAGTACATGCCTTAATTGAGAATATAATGGAGAGAAATCACCAACACAAGCCCCAAATTTATCCTTAAGATGAAACCCTAACTTCCTTTGCCCAAGAACTTTAGAGAGGATTAAAGAGTGTTTTCTAAATGTTAATAAATAGAAAAATAGGTCAAATAACCTCCCAAGTGAGTTAAAAGTCGTGGGGACTTATTAGATTAATTGGCAAATGTCCAGATTGCCCTAACTTAAACTGCACTAAAACCCCATCAGAGGGATACAACTACCCATACTAGTTGTATCCTCCAATGTTTGTGGTACCCACTACTCATACCCAAAGACCATCTCCCTTGGACCCAACACTGTCCAAGGTATGAATCACCCCAAACCATGTCATATCTATGTATACGACTAGTACTCATGATCCGTACACCTGGTAAAATTGACTCTAAAGAGGATTAAACACTACCCACCATATGAGTCTATGGTACAACTCATACCCTGGCTTATGGCTTATGGTGAGCTATTCATACTCAGATCCTACCTAAGTTACTAAGTCCAAGACTAAGTGAAGTAACCAAACAACCCGTATCCACCAATACAACTCGTACCAAACAAATTATACCCATTCTAGTAACCCAACCAACCCAACAACTAAAACTGGTCAGTATACGACTAACCAATACCACTCGTATCCCTGTGTATGAGTCGTTTCCCCTAGTTGTATCCTATCCAGAGACTATAAATCTAGAAAATTTTCTAAGGGACAGAAACCTATATTATTATACAATCTCGATGTGATGTGTGAGTACATCGCTATGCCTATTCATGTATCTACTATAGTTGGTTATTTTTTAGTAGTTGATCAAGTGTAGAGATCCTGTATTTTGACTCTTTTAGGACATGATACTTAGACAAACTTGATTATTTTAGATATGGTGGATTTTGATATGATTATGGGTATGGGATTGACTCTCACTGTACTATATTGTATTGGATTAAATTTCCAAGACAGTTATCTTAGTTATGCTGTGTTTTCTAAGATTAAAGTGGAATAGTATCTAGGGTTACTATCCTAAGAGTGTGGTTTCTTTTCTTTAGCCTCAATGTATAGTTTCAAAAATGGTGTCTTTATTACTTGACTTATTGCATGATATTAGTTGTAGTATTTACTGAAGGGATTTATTAGACCTAGTGTTTTATCTTAAGGTGCTCCGGTATTCTTTTTGAAGAAGAAGGATGAGTTTATGACCCGTCCCGAACTGGGGCCTTATCGTAATGGGCATCTCAAGTCTAACCGAGATCGGAGACCACCCCCGATACCTATTCCAACCAACCAACATATACACTGAGTCAGATGAATTACAAACATATGATAAGATAGCAAATTAGATGATATAATGACCTTGGGATAGGTCTACTTACTAGACCAACACAACTAAGTCAATCCATCCAATAACCAACCAACCAAACCAAAAAGGATAATCCAATGTATATCATATATAAATCAAAACCATTCTATATCTAAGTCTACAGTTGTCCATAAAATCCTCTAAACCAAACCAAAGAGTATCTAGTCGGGACATGCCCCGACCATAGCTAAAAACCTAGTCAATGAAGGAGACACAAGTATTTAAAGTAAACCATCACATGAAATGGATACCTTTCAAACTACGAAATCTTACCACTTCAATCCAATACTGACTATTCTTGAATCCGATCAATGAGCAAAAAGATTAGTATGGCCAGTTCCTGCATCGCATGGTGATACAACGCCTGGAGATGGGTTAGCGGGTAAATGGTTGTTTGCACTCACGCTAATGATACAATAATCCCAACCTTTAAAACCAAGTAAACAACCATATGCATACATACCCATACATATACATATACATATATATGTACATTTATGTAATCCATATCGGGAAAAGAAATCGGGTTTAGCGTACCTTTAAAACTATTAACCTGGCTATGTGAAGCTTAACTGTCCTAGAACCACCCACGGGCTAATGGGTCCAGTGTAACCTCCTGTACGAGCCTCGATACGTGTAGTCACACGAACCAGAGATACCATAGGAGTAAGGCAATCCCATGTACCCTTCATTCTCCTTGATACATATATACAAGTGTTAGGGAATTCTCATGTACCCCTCCAATATATGGTCGCCATGACCAATCCTCATGTTGGCAAACATGAGTATCTAGTGTTTGTCCCTTGAACTTCCACCCCACGGTTAGCTATCACACCCTGCCATTATTTACCAATTAAAACCATTACCATACAATTAAAACACCAATTACATTTATTATTAACCAAGGCTATAAGTAGTGGTACTGTCATACCGACTATAGCTTGCAAGCAATGTCCTTAGCCAACCTTAGGGGATTCCCATATACCCCATAGCTTACATCATTAAGTTTACTTGGGGGATTTTCATGTAACCCACAAGTACATCATTATTAGGATTACTTGGGGGATTCCTATGTACCCCACAAGACGTTCATCATTCAAACCAATTTCATTATTTTATTTGCTTGGGGGATTCCCGTGTACCCTACAAGATTTTTATTCAAATCAGTTTCATAGCCACAAAGGCATTACCATTTAATCATTCCAAACCATTTTTACCGTTCAAAACTATTTTAAGCCATTTAAAACCATTCCAACCAATTTAGGGTTACATTACCAAACCATACCATGAAAAGTTTCTATGAAAGTTCAACAAAATAACCAAAAACATTCTCATAGGCATTTTATTAAACATGTTGAGGGTATACCTTTACCAAGATGAAAACTAAAGTAGAAATCATCAAGCTTAGGGTTACCCATGACCCATTTGTTAAACCATAACCAAAAAGCACCCACATGTGCAAACCATCACCAAAAATATGTGAAAAGATAATTTAAACTAAGAGTAAATAATACTTAATAATATGCATCAAAACCCTTATTATTGGTTTTCAAAACCACTATTTATGATTCAAAGGAAATGTTTAAAACACATTAAACCATGCCGTTAGTTGGAACTAACAATGAGGGAGGAGTACATGCCTTATACAAGAAGATTCACGGAAGAAAACTTGACTCTTGAGCCCTTTGAAGAACACTTGTAGAAACCCTAGCCTCAATCTTCAAAAGAGTGTTTAGAGAGTATTTGGAGTGTTTTGATCTTAAAATGAGTGTTATGAGTGACTACAATGAGTTATATAGTATGGGGACTTAAGGGTTTTGGGGTGAGAAATTTCCAGACTACGCTCATCTTAAAAGCTGAAAACTAACTCATAGAAAGGGTAAAATCCACTCCCCTAAATAATACCCTAGGTTACGAGTGGTACTATAACCCTAGACCTCACCATAGACCTCCAAACTGATAATTATACGAAAACTCATGCCTAACTCATATCCTGGCATATGAGTTGTACCCTTGGAATTATACCTTGGTTAGAATCATCAAGACCATACTTAAGACATCATATGACTTGGCAACATACCATATGAATTGTATGATGCCTATCAGTACCTAGGGCAGAAACCAACACATACACACTGTCTAACATACTAAAGAGGGAGTACTAAATCATAACTTAGCATACGAATAGTACCCATGAATCGTAACTTATCAAGAAATTTTGCTAGGGCCAAAGTTTAGGTTGTTTCATTCTCCCCCAGTTAGGATCATTCATCCTCAAATGACGAGTAAAGGCAAGCACAAGCATGATTTAACCATTAATGTGCATCAAACTTCCTTCCAACCAAATTTGAAGACAAAGACATAAATCAAGATGATAAGATCATCACATACCCCGAGCACGATTTTCACCCCAACACCTCTATCTCAACCTCTAACTAAGTAAGAAACCAAAGATATAATGAAGAACACATACCTTACGCATGAATTTCTATAACGAAGAACCAATGCATCCTAATTGGCTTCCTCATACTTTTTGTTCCACCATAGAACCTTCACTGAAGCCGCACCTTTTGTTCACAACCGCCGGACTTGCCAACCCAAGATCCTTACGGGGACCTACTTAAATAACAAAGAGTCAAAGATACCAAAACTACCTAAAGAAACCAATCAACGATGTACCATCCATACCTTACCCCAACACAAACACATGGAATACCAAATGAATGGAACTCATGCTTGAGGGTAAGTCCAATTCATCTTAAAATTTCCCTGAGACATATCATTACGAGACCTTGAGTCTAACCATACACTTTTTCCATGTTCAAGCCTATCCAAAACTAAAAGGAGTTGACTTAGGCCACCAGGCTCTACTCCTTATATCCACCCAAAACATTATTCTTCCCTATCACTGAAACTAAGCATCATACCTCACCAAGCTCCTTGGTACCCAACACCACAATTGGTATATCTATCAATTATAAAATTTAAGCCTACCTCTTCTGTATCCGCAGTATGATCTACCCTACCAAAGATTTAGTAACCTTTATCATTTTCCACAAAGATTCTTCACTACCTACTCCTTTTCAAATCATTTCTCATGGCCATAATCTTACCCCACCCTCCTTTTTTTTCCATAACCTTAGTTCTAGTAGTCACCCCAGATCCCATCCCGCTTAGGGACTTCTACCTCTCCTCTATTTCATAACATCACTACACCTCCAAAGCCACTACCACTCTAATATAAGAAAGGTCATTAAGGAACTGAAGCACAAGCATTAAGAATGAGGGAGTTACTTCCCAATTATAACTCTTATTTTCTGTACTACCTAAGGCGAGACCTATAAAATGAGACACGACACCATAAGCACTCCGACAAAACCACACCATAGTAGGAGTCCTTAGAACTGGACACCGAAAGAAACACGACCAAATACATCATAGGTAATGAAATATAAGGTCAAGATTTATATCCAGGGAACAAGGCGAATGGAGAATGTGAACCATAAGTATAAATGCTATTAGAATACATCCAAAACTAATAGAGAGCTCTCTTAACCGAGATAGGAGAGAATCACTAGAATATTCACCCTAACCTTTCTTTAAAGTCCACCTTAAGAAGAAAATTTAACCCTCAACCTTCAACTTATTACACCTGGAAGCACAATACTCCACTCTAATGGGTATCACCAAGGATGTTTACTAGGGATGCTTGGTTTTCTTATACCTAAAATCTCATCCATCCATATGCTACCTAGAGCCCAGCATAGGTATCCAAACCTCATGCTCTAACCCATCTAATGACCTAACCACCAATCCACCAGCTCAACCTGAACCCCCGACCTATATGTCACAACTTTCCCACTCTTGTATTTACCAAAGTCACCAACCTTACCCCTTCGCACACCACATCTAACCTACCAATCTACCTCCATAATCCACACACTACTATACCTGAAATAACATACTCCCTTCATTAAAATCAATATCCAATTTCAAACCTAGTATCTATCAACCACCATGCACTCCTAACAAAGTACCCCATATAAAAATAATCATACATGGTCCACCTCACAAGGAGGACACGCTATATTCCTTATTCACCCATCGATAACCTATGCATTTTTGAGGAAAACCACCCCCCTTATGTATAAAAAAAAGGAAACACTCCACGGAGAATCACTAGGATAGGTGAAGCCTTTTTCTAAAGGGGTTCTTTAATGGCCCTTAAGCCCATTTAACTCAACCGAAACCATTCTATAAAGAAAGAATATAAATTTGGACAACTGTTCGAAATAAGAGCAATCCACAAATCAACCTCCCCACTAAAAAGACACCATGAGGGTCATTAGGAAGGACCTCAGGAAAACTTATCACCACCAAAACTGAATACAAAAAAAGAAATTTTGAGTTAGAATCTTTAACCCAGACCAGATCATAGAGACACCCATTTGGAGATTAATCTCCAAGCTCTAAGATATGATATAACCTGTCCCCTTAATAGCCTGGGAATCATCCTCCTATCCCATAACTAACCTAATAAGGAGCCTAAAAATAACCCTACGGGTCCGATAGTCTAATAATGCGTAGCACGAGTGCAACCAATCCATTCTCAGGATATTATAGAAATCCATCATATCTAAGTCAAACTAATCCACTAGAGTCTCCTTAACTACCAACAGATACCACACACCCCCTATAAACCCTTTTGGCAATCACGGAGTCACCTATGAGGGTAGAAATAGAAAAAGAGTCCAAAATAAACATGGGAACAAAACCAAAATACACAACCATAAATAGAGGCATATAAGAGAGAAGGGACCCTGGACCAAGTAAATAATACACAATACGAGAAAAAAGTTACAATATACCAGTGTTTGTACAAAGATGCCAGGAGTCCTCAGGGATAGTAAAAGCACTGAGATGATCCCAACTAGTATCGGAGCTAGAAGAAACACTTCTTGGAGTAAGAGCTAGATAAGTGGCAATCGATTTCCTATTTGCCCAAGTAGCAATCCCTATGGGACACTCCTATTGCATGTGACCTAATTGACCACAACAAAAACACCAATTTCTTCCTTTCTCGGAAAAACCACGATACCACTAACCATAAAATCTATAAGAAGGATAGGATGGTGTAAATTGGGCCCCACCGGCCTAAGATTGGGCTCCTTGTGGTTTAGAAACATTACCAATATGAAAATATCTATCTCCCAATGGCTTCAAGTAGGGAGAACTAGCCATAGAATAAGATTTAGGACCTACCCAATACTTTCTCTTGGACCACTTTCCACCATACCGTTGTCCTCTTCTTTGTCTAAAAAATTGAGACTTTTACTCTGCATGTTTCCTAACTTTACCTTATCCTCCCCATACTAATAGGATCAAACTGGCATGATAGAGTTGTCACTATCTGGGTAAATAGATTAAAAAAAATTAAAACTCAAAATTGGTAAACTCTCCTTGAGGTAAATGAACATGAGTGCTACCTTTCAGAGTATGGTCAGAGAAGATAGGTGGAACTCTACAGGGAAAATCAGGAATTACGACCCTTGATCAGGTCTGTGCCCCATGAGTTAGACGAGATCCATCAATGTCATCCTCAAGTAGGATAGATAAGTTTAAATAAACTTTAGATCGTTAAGAGGGCATGATCTGAAAAGTGAACCAAAGAAAATTTAAGGAAAAGTTTAAGACCTTAGACTCCATAGCCCAAAAGTAGAATAAGAAAAAAGTGAAATATTTCTAAATGCCTAGTAGACTGCTGATTATAAATGTGGTACACAACACACCCATAAGCAGGACTCTACTCAATATGACTTTGTAGACATCCCATGACCCCAAAAACTATGCCCTGATACCAACTTGACATGACCCAAATTAGGGCCTTATCGTAATGGGTTTCTCAAGTCCAACCAGGAATGGTGACTACCCCCGATACCCAGTCCGACCAACCAACATATACCATGAGTCAGATGAATTCCAAATATATGAAAAGATAAAAAAATAGAAGATATAATGACCTTAGGATAGGTCTACTTACTAGACCAACCTAACCAAGTCAATCCATCCAATAACCAACCAACCAAACCAAAAAGGATAATCCAATGTATATCATATATAAATCATAACCATTCTATACCCAAGTCCATAGTTGTCCATAAAATCCTCTAAACCAAACCAAAGAGTATCTAGTTGGGACATTCCCCTGACTATAGCTAAAAACCGAGTCTATGAAAGAGACACAAGTATTTAAATTAAACCATCACATGAAATGGATGCCATCCGAACTATGGAATCTTACCACTTTAATCCAATATTGACTGTTCCCAAATTCGATCAACAAGTAGGAGGATTAGTATTTCTAGTTCCTACATCACGAGGGGATACAATTCCTAAAAATAGGTTAGCGAGTGAACGCTAGCATGCACTCATGATAAGGATAAAATAATGATCATCTTTTAAAACGAAGTAAATAACCATATACATACAGATATATATATATATATAAATAATATATTGAGAAAAGGAACTAGGTTTAGCATGCCTTGAAAATTATTAACCTGGGTTTGTGTATTTTAACTGTCCTAGAGCACCCCACGGGCTATATGGATCTAGTGTAACCTCCTAAAAGGACCTCGATATGCGTATCTATATAAACTAGAGATACCATAGGAGTAAGGGATTCCCATTGAACCTTCTCTCTCCATGATACATATATACAAGTGTTAGGGCATTCTCATATACCCCTCAATTATATGGTCATCCTGACCAATTCTTATGTCGGTAAATATGAGTTTTCAGTGTTTGTCCTTTGGACTCCCACTAGAGATACCATAGGAGTAGGGGATTCCCATGTACCCTTCTCTCTCCATGATACATATATATAAGTGTTATGAGATTCTCATATACCCTTCAAGTATATGGTCACCATGACTAATCCTCATGTCGACAAATTTGAATTTCCAATGTTTGTCCTTTGAACTTCCTCCTTCACGGTTAGCTATCACACCTTGCCATTATTGCCCAATTAAAATTATTACCATACAGTCAAACTACTAATTTCATATATTATTAACCCAGGCTATAAGTATCGATAATGTCATACCAACTATAGCTTGCAAGCACTGTCCTTAGCCAATCTTAGGTGATTCCAATGTACCCCATAGGTTACATCATTAAGTTTAATTGGGGGATTCCTACGTACCCCACAAGTACATATTATTAAGCTTAATTGAGCGATTCTTGTGTACCCCACAAGTATTTTATTATTAAGCTTTGCTTGGGGTATTCCAATGTACCCCACCAAATGTTCATCATTCAAACTAATTTCATTATTTCATTCACTTAGGGGATTCCCATGTACCCCACAAGGTTTTTATTCAAATCAATTTCATAGTCACCAAGGCATTACCATTTAACCATTCTAAACCATTTTTACCATTTAAAACTATTTTAATCCATTCAAAACCATTCCAACAAATTTAGGGTTCCATTATCAAACCATACCATACAAAGATTCAATAAAAGTTCACCAATATAACCAAAAATATTCTCATAGGCATTCATGTTAAGGGCATACCTTTACCAAGACCAAAAGCAAAGCAGAAACCATCAAGTTTAGGGTTACCCATGACCAATTTGTTAAACCATAATAAAAAAGCAACCACATACGCAAACCATCACCAAATACATGTGAAAATATAATTTAAACAAAGAGTAAACAATACTCAACAATATGCATCAAAACCAGAAACATTGGTTTTTAAAACCACTATTTATGAGTCAAAATCAATGTTTAAAACACATTTAACCATTCCTTTAGTTAGAACTAAGAATGAGAGAAGAGTACATGCCTTATACAAGAAGATTCATGGAAGAAAACTTGACTCTTGAGCCCTTTGAAGAACACTTGTAGACTCCCTAGCCTCAATCTTTAAGAAAGTGTTTAGAGTGAGTGTTTGAAGAGTTTTGATCCTCCAATAAGTGTTATGAGAGGCTACAATGAGTTATATAGCATGGGGAATTAATGGTCTTAGGGTGGGTAATATCCAAACTACCCTCAACTTAAAAGCTAAAAACTAACTTGCAGGAGGGTATGACCCATCCGCCTAAACCATACCTTAGGGTACGAGTGGTACCCTAACTCATACCCTAGATCTAACCATTGACCTCCAAACTAATCATCATACGAAAACACATTCCTAGCTTGTATCCTGGTATACGAGTAGTACCATTGGAATCGTACCTTGGTTAGAGTAATCAAGACCATACTTAAGGCATCGTACGACTTGGCAACATACCACTCGTAAAATTATTATATGATTGGTATGATGCCTAGTCTTACCTACCAACCTATACACATTGTCTAACATATGAGAGAGGGATTACTAAATCATATCTTAGCATACGACTAGTTCTCATGAATCGTACCTTGTCTAGGATACCCAAAACTCTAGAAATTTTACAAGGGCCAAAGTTTAGGGTGTTTTAGTCTATGTGTCTGTGTATCAACCATCAAAATTAAATAAGGTAATCATCTAGGGTAAGTTTTCTCTTTCATGCACTGATGATTGGTTAGATAAATTTAGGGTGCTTTAGTGTTTATAAAGATTGACTTGAGGTTGAGGTACCATCAGTTAAGGATTAGAGCTTTGGGTATCCCTAAGATAACTATCAAGACTTGGTAAGGTCATTATGAGTTCCTTGTAATGCCATTTGGGTTGACCAATTCACCATTAACATTTATATAATTAAGGAATGAAGTATTTTAGCTTCTCCATTATGATTTTTTTGTTGATGATATATTGATATATTCAAAGAGCATGGTGAAGCATATCTATCATTTAAGGATTTTTCTCTAGAAATATAAATATAAAAGTTGTATGCTAAGTTCTCAAAGTGCAAAATGTTCTTAGTTCAGTGGCATTCTTGGGATATGGTATGTCCAAGAAGGGTATTATAGTCTACTTAATAAAGGTTAAGATGGTTTGATATTGGACCAGTTCTATTTTACCTAAAAAAATTGAAGTTATTGTCAGTTTGGTTGGCTACTACAGGTGGTTCTTATAAGGCTTCTCTACTATTGTAGCTCTTTTGAATAAATTTACTCAAAATAATGTTGCCTTTTAGTGGTCTAACAAGTGTGGGAAGATCTTTCTAAAGCTTAATATTTATTGACTTCAACACCTGTCTTGACCTTACTTGAGAAAGATAAAGGTTTTGCCATATATTATGATACTTTATGAGTTATCCTTGATAGTGTTTTGATGTAGAAAGGACATATGGTAGCCTATTCTTTGGCGTAGTTGATTACCCATGAGAAATTTACCCCACTTATAATTTCGAGTTTGCAATGGTAGTGTTTGTTTAAATTTTTGGCAGCATTAATTGTTTGGAGTTCATTGTGAGGTGTTCATCGATCATTAAAGTCTACAATATATATTCAACCAGAAGCATCTAAATTTAAGATAGTGTAGGTGGTTAGAGTTATTGAAGGACTATGACATGACTATTCTCTATTGTGCAGGTAAGGCCAGTGTAGTGGTGAATGCTTTAAGTATGAAGGTAATCAATAAAGTTGTCTTGCTTGATTGGTGGCGTAGGAGCAATCTTTGGCTACAAACTTTGACAGTTTGTCCAATAGCTTTGTAAGGCTTAATATTTCAGAGCCTGGTAGAGTTCTTGCTTGTGTTGAAGCATGATCCTTATTGATGGAATAGATGAAGAATAGATAATTTAAGCATGGAAATATGTGTATTATTAGGTATAAAGGATGAGATATGAATCTAAGGATGTAATTCTTGACTAGAAGGGTGTTTTGAGGATAAAGGGATGAATTTGTGTCCATAAAGTAGGTGATTTGACTAGAATGATCATGATGAAGCTTATAGTTTGAGGTATTTTATTCATCTTGGGTTCAACTAAGTGTATTTAGTGCAGAATAAAGAGGGAAATCACAGTGTTTGTGGCTTAATGTCTAAATTGTCTACAAGTGAACTATGAGCACCAAAGACCAGATAATATGACTCAAAAGATTCCTATACCCGAGTTTAAAGTGGGAGCACACCATATGGAATTTGTGGATAGTTTGCCTCAGACTTTATGGAAGCTCAACTTTGCTTGGGTAATTGCTGATTGATTGACAAAATAAGCTCATTTTTTACCCATGAAGGTCAACTACAATGTAGAGAAGTTGTCTAAGATTTTTATTTGGGAGATAATTTAACTGAATGGCATTCATATCATACTTTTGACGTTCTATGCAATGAGAGTTGTGAACAATTTTTCACCCACATACAGGTGGTTAGTCAGAGTGGATCATTCACATTTAAAGGATATACTTTAAGCTTGATTAACATTGATGGTTAGTGGAACTAGTTCTTACTTTTGGTAGATTTCGCCTGCTATAGCAGTTACTATTCTAGCATTTCAATGGCACCATTTGAGAACTTATATGGGGAAAAGTGTAGATCTCTAGTTAGTTGGTTTTATTTTTTTGAGGTTAGGCCTTGTGGTACCTATTTGTTAAATTATTTGATGTATAAGATGAAGTTGATACATGACCAACTCTGGATAGCTCAAAGTAGATAGAAAACTTATGCATATCAAAGCATTCATGATTTAGAGTTTATGGTTGGTGAGTAGGTTTTGTTGAAGGTGTCACCTTTAAAGGGTGTGATAAGGTTAGGGAAAAAGAACAAACTTAGACTAAGGTTTATTGGCCTTCTTTTATTCTTTGGCATGTTAGAGAGGTGCCCTATGAGTTGGCTTTACCTTTAATTATTTCATTTATACATCCTATTTTCCATGTCTCAATTTTGAAGAAGTATCATTTTAATAGTTTTTATGTGATTCAGTAGGATTCAACAAATTTAGATCAAGATTTAACCTTTGAGAAGGATCCTATATCTATTTTGGATTGACAAATTAGGAGGTTGATATCTAAGCATATAACTTCATTAAAGGTTTAGTGAAAGTATTGAACAGTTGAGAAGGCTACTTGGGAGGCCGCAGCGGATATTTGGAGTAGATATCCTAGATTTTTAACAGTTTAAGTACCCTCTTTGTTCTTATATTTGAGGACTAACGTGTGTTTAGTTTTGGATGATGTAACAATCCTGATATTGGTTTTGAGTCTTAATGGTTTTTGACTATTTTATCCTTCCTCTAGTTGGTTATTAATATTTTTGGTTTATGAGAGTTGATGGCATGATTCCTGAGGAAGTTTGTAGAGTATCATAAGAGTTTTTCAATATAAAGGTTTTGAAGTTGGTATAGTTGATTACAGTAAATATTTGGAGATTTTGCTGTCATATGAGAATTTCATTAGTTTTGTTAGCTCTAAAATATCATTTTTGGGTTAGTGACACCTTTTTTTTGGGTCCCTAAACATTTTGATAGTTTTTGAGAAGTTGGTCAGAATGTTGGATGTTATGGCCTAGAGTTGACTTTGATCAACATCCAACCATAACAACCTCGATTTAGTGTTTAGATGATTTTGTTGAGGAATATCAACAAAATGGATGTCGTATATTGTGGAGGAATATCACTCCTATGATGTCGTATCTATGACGTATCTTTTGCAAGTGTGGTATCACTGTTATTTAAACTTTGAGTTTCCCCCCTTTTTCATTACATTATCCATATATATCTTTATTTTGGATCTTGAGGACTTGATTTTAGGAGATTCAAAAAATAATTTCAATAATTCTCCTATGGGTATGATTCCTGTACTATTTTTAAATATTCATGATAAGTTGGAAAATGTCAACTTCTTAGCTCTTTAAGCTTAAATTATCCCTAATTTTTCTTTGATTCAAGGTAATTCTCATGTTAAATTGCTTGTTTGTGTAGGTAATTACTAAATACAAGGTCAAGCTAACCATACGAGTTAATTGAAATGCGAAAAGTGAAGAAAAGTAGCTCAAATTAACACACGGGAAAATTAGAGCCCTCATGCGCATGCATGTCATGAGATGCACACACATGTGACTAAGTAGATGAGGAGGCAATTTTCTAGAGGCCACCTACTCTGTTAACCCTCCTATGCAAGTTTTCCACCTGCGATAGCATCTGTGCCAGTAGGTGACCAGTAAGATGGCATTTTTGTAATTTGTAAGAACATGAATTTTGGGGTTTAAATGGGGTTTTTCAGCTCTGGAACCCCTACTTTGTACTTTTTGAAGCTTTAGAAATATAGAGTGAATCCTAACACTGAAATTAATGAATTTCTTTTGATTTTTTTAATTGAATTTGGATCTCAAATCTTGTGTTAATCTTTGATTCAATGGAGAAATGGGATATGAATTTGGGTGATTTTCCTCTTTCTCTCTCTTTATGTAGCTAATTTCTTTGCTAGGGGTTATATTTGAGTAAGTTGTGATTCGTGTACGAGTGATGTTTATTTGTCTTCCTAAGTAGTTAATTGTCATGGATCTTACTCCTACTCTATGCATCAATCTATAATTAGAGGTTGCAAACTCTAGTTAATATTAGAACCCTTATCATCCTTGACAAAGAGGATGCGGTTCAGGAATAGGAGTGAGCAATAACTTGATGTATGTCTTTTAATAGTATCTTTTAGACTTACGGATGCTAATTAAGGTGTTAGATTTCTATATAGATACACTTGTAGGGTGTTCGCAAGGACCCACTTGTGAGATTTTAGTGTTTGACTAACAAATTAACACTAAATACCATAATCTAGCCTACCTTTGACCTTTAGCTGAATTTAGCCAAATATTCAATCACCTATACATGTACTCACACTTACAATAGCATAGATATAAGTCCCATTCTACACTTCACTTCAACCTATTCCTCTAAACTTTGAATTTTACATTTCAACTACGATTAACCTGATAACTACAAATTGTTTAAATTAAACCCCCAATTTTATTTTCCTGTATAAATTTCATTGCATTAGGAGCCAACTTCTAGTCACTCTTAACAATTGATATTTAATTTTATGCTCTCATTCCCATGGACTCGAAGCGGACTGTTGTTGGATAAAGTATATTGGCGATAAGCTTATACCTTCAAGGTATAATTTGTGTGTCAACAAATTTTGGCACCGTTTCTATGGAATGAAACATAGATTTCACAATTTTTAATGTTATAAGTCACTTTTAGTTAAGTCTTAGTGTTTATTTTATCTTAGTTGTTGTTTTTGTTCTCTTTCAGGTGACAACCAAAGTATCCATGATACCATGAGCCAAAATAGTAGTAATAATACTACTTTTGATGGGCATTTTGAGGAGGGGATCACCTCAGGGATGTGGGCTAAGCTAGTGCCATTTATATACCACTGGCAGAAGGCAATGGAGTGTTTTATGTTAATAGCGTGATACTTAATTTATTTCTGATGATGGGATTGTTTGGGGGTCAATCCCATGAAGACTCTAACCTTCATTTGAAGAATTTCATTGATGTGTATCTTCCCTTTGATATTTCCTAAATATCTCAAGAATTAATCCAGTTATGACTTTTCCCATTCTCATTAATGGGCGAAGTAGTATTATAGTTATAGGAGTTTCCCCATATTCTATCATCTCATGGGTTGAATTGACAGAGCCATTCTTAGTCAATTGTTTCCTCAATCTTGAATATTATAATTAAGGGATGAAATCATTAAATTTCTCCAATAAAGTGGTGAACCATTACATGAGGCATGGAGAAGGTTCAACAAAAAGATATTGAAATACCCAAATCATGAGGTCTCGGACAAAATGATCCTCTAAATTTTTTTAGGGCATTGGATCAATTGAACAAAACAGTAGCTGATAATATGGCCAGTGGTTCTGTAATTAATCTTATGGTGTTACAACAACTTTATTAAATTAAGTGGCTAAGAAAAGTTGAGGTTGGAACATAAGAGATACCGATGTGGCCATAGGGGATCATCTTTTGTAAGTCAATAATAAAGGAAAAAGAATGAGGAGAGAGATAAGAATATAAGAAGAGAGGAAAAAAAATTGGATTTTCTCACCAAAAATGTGAGGGGAGAAACTCCTAAGGTGTTCAACATTGTTTCTTCTAAGAGTAAAAAAGCTTGTGATGATGATGATGTGGAATCTCTTAATAAATAAATTTGGTTTTTTTCAAACCAAACTGGCATTTTCCGACCTACCATCAAAGGCAAGGCTGGAATCAAGGTTGAAAGGAAATATATTGTGAATAGAAATAATATGAATGGAAGAATCGTGATTGAGATAGTGATTTAAAGGATAAGAAAAAAGATAGGGATTACTATTGGAGATATTAGGACCGGCACCATGATCGATATGTTCCTCTACATGATTGGTCCAAAGTTAAAGATATAATCTCCATTGATCCAGAAAAGTTTAAGAATGAAGATGTTCTTCCTTATATCCTTATGGGTGTTAAGGAAAGCGATAAAATTTTGAGGGAGATGAAGAACAATTTTTTACAACTCAATCAAATGGACACCTCACATTCGAGCTCTATTAATCAACTGGAAACTCTATTGGGCCGAATCCTAGATTATCTAAATGGAAGGAAAAAGGGTGGACTACCTTGTGACGTGGTGGCTAATCCAAAAAATGGTGCTCACAATATGTCAATTATCACTAGGAGTGGTAGAACTCTTGGTAATGGTGTAGATAATCTTGATGAAGACCTCAATGAAAGGAAAAGTAATGAACAAGCTAGTGAAAAGTGTAAGCGGCATGATAAGTCAAATGAAATATCACTATTCCTAATGATCCAAGTGTTTCAAAAGCCGAGAGTAGTGGAAGAAAAGGTTGAAAATAAAGAAGCATCACAAGTGGTTAATAGTAATATTGGATGGAAGTACGATTGTCTCAAGGCCATAAACCAAAATCCCTTTATTTCTGCGAAGGCTTAAGAAGAAAGAATATAATTCCATGTTCAAGAAGTTCCTTACAAAATTTTTAATCTATAGGTAAACATACTATTGTTGGAAGTTTCACTAGATATGCCCGGGTATGCTAAATTCATGAAGAACTTCATAACAAAGAAGCGGGTCATGGATTTTGAAACAATTGAAGTGACACATAATTATAGTGGGATGATGTCTAGCACAATGGCTGTGAAGAAAGAAGATTCAGGAGCATTCGCCATCCCGTGTACTAATGGGGTGTACAAGATCAAAAAAGCATTAGGTGATCTTTGAGCGAGCATTATTTTGAAGCCATTTTCTATCTTTTGGAAGCTGTAATACCCGTTCTTTTTCTTAGCTTAAAAATCATCTCAAGGATGTTAGAACTTTCTTTGAAATAATAATTCATTCTTATACATGTGGTATTTCCATAATTTTTAATTCCTATCACATGGAAAATTGAATAAGCTTTCCATTGATATATAATTTACCTAAATTCGACACCCGAACGAAGAGTTAGAGCCTTTTTATTGAAACAGTGTTTGACCTGAGCCTTCAGTGCGTCGCAGAGATAGCTAAAATAGCAATTGTCAAATTCTAGTGTTGTTCCGAAATACTGGCATGTCGCGCCAAACTTCCAGGTCATAGACAAGGTGGCAACGTGATAGCTCCGCATTGCGCCACTGTGTAGTTTCCCAATTATCAATTTCCAGTGACACGGCGCGACAATGCCGCGTCATACCAAGGGCCCAATTTGAGAAATTTTACTAAAAATTAAACTATGTGTCCAGGGTTAAAAGGGTCAATTCTCCCCTATATAAGCTACCAAACATGGGATGTAGCCCTTATTCATCCAAAATATTGATGTTTTTCTCAAATACTCTTAAGAACTCAAGCTAGGGTTTTCATAGAAGGTCCAATTTCAAGAAGGTTTCACCATCAATCTTCACAAAATCACAATTTAAGGCATGCATAGTGTTCATTCAAGGACTCCTTTCATCCATGAAGTTCAAGAATCCTTTTTAACTACAAGTTATGGATTTTCTTCATGTTTTCATGCTTTGTATGTTCTCTTTCATGTTGATAAATGAGGAATTGATTTCTATTCCATGATTTGAAGATAAATTCCATGTGGGTTGATTAGTGTAGATAAAGATTTACAAAATCTCATGACTAAAACCTTGTATGATGGAATTGGAATTGAAGCATGATGTTTAATTGCTGTATGATGTGCTTTACATGTACTATGCCTAAATATGTTTGATTAAATGCCTAGATGAAGGAAAATTGTCTAACTAGCATGATATCATGAAATCCCCATGTATGTACAAGTTTATGCCCATTATATATTTGATGAAAGGCTTCTATGAATGTAGTATGTATTATGATATTAGTCAAGTCTTCAAGTAAATCATGCTATGTCAGTTTCCTTCTATCGAGTCCTGGGGGTACTTGAACCCGAAATATTAGCTGTGTGCCTAGATCCATGTCATGTTTTCACGATACTCTCAGTCAAGCTATGAACTCTTAGACTTCAAATAGTCTTATGACTCAGGAAAAATCTCTATGTTCTATAACTTAGTCAGTTGTCAGATATCAGTAGTATTCCATCAGCCATGAAAATTTAGTAACTCAGTCTATACTCAGTTTAGTTTAGTAAATCATGTTCAGTGTCCATTCAGATGGGAGTAGGAATTAGCATCGAGTGAATCCAAGGATGGGGACTTACCTGTTATACGAGGGTTTGATTCTTAGCAGCAATCTTTGTATCTCAGAACTATTTAGCCAGCATAGGTTGAGACATCATAGCCTACTATATGAGGAGAGATGACGTGGCTTAACCTATTATGTAAGGGTTCCCACCGTTCTTGCTAGAGTTACCTGTTATATGAGGGTTACTCATATGTTGTCCTTACCAGTGGCGTGGTATTGATACCCTTCCAATCAGGGCATAGATTGGACCTCAGCTCAGCTATCATAGCACCTTTGGGGCATATCGGTTAGATACTACTTCTCACAGTTTTATGTTATAGAATCAGGACTATCAGATATAGTCAATAAGTCTCAGTAATAGAACTCGGATAGTTCTTCAGATTTCAGGACTATCAGATACAGTCAACTCAGATACAGTATGGAACTCAGATAGTTCCATCAGATTTAGGACTGCCAGCTACAGTCACCCACATTATCAGTTATACTCAGATATAGTCACCCATATTATCAGTATTATTCAGACATAGTCCTTCATTTCATCAGTCATATCAGTTACTAGCATGTCACGTTATCAGTATACAGACTCAGAAATCATGAAATCACATTATCAGTTACAGTTGCGTATTTATGTATGCATTCTCATGTTCATGTTAGACAGTCAGTTAGTATTGATTATGCATAAAAACCCTTACATATAGCCTACCTCACATGTATACTTGGTATATATGTACTGACGCATTCGTGATATGGTGCTTTTTTTATGTTACACCATAGGTTCAGAGACACGACTTCCAAATCAACAGTAGATTCCAGATTCAGCAGTCAGAATAGAAATGAGTCCTCATCCTTAGAGGATATAATGATTTTCTAGTATCTCATTGATTAGCTTATTAGTTGGAGTTAGTTGGGGACATGTCACATCAACTCCTTATTCAGATTCTTCAAACAGTAGAGTCTTTCAGACTAGATGCAGACTAGATATGGACTATCATGTTTTATACTTCAATTTTATTTTGGGTATTCTATTACCCCACATAGATGTTACATTATTCAGATATGTTCATGATCGAACCTTATGGCCTTTCAGTGTATGTTTCCGCATTATTAAGTTATCTTATGCAGTATACAGGTACAGATATCAGTCATGGGTTAGCTTGTGGTCCCTCAGGGTCATGAGCACCGTGTATCATTCTGGTTCAGCAAATTGGGTCATTATAGAAGCCTAACCCGACTATAATGAGACTCAAAATTGCCAAAAGGTCCATCAAGAAAACCATGGGTATATAGTATGATGTACTTGTGAAAGTGAACCGTATTATATTTTCGATGGACTTTGCTATTTTAGATTATGAAATTGACCATAAGGTCCCTATTCTTCTTGTTAGGCTATTTTGGCTACCGGACGAACTTTAGAAGATGTTGAGTGCAGTGAAATGAAATGTTGGGTAAGCAATGAGAAGGTGTCATTCAATTTTTATATTTCATAAAACACCTATGGATTTTAAAGTTATCTCTGTGATCAATATGATTGATGAAATAGTGGCTTGTTCTATGGAAGTAGATTTAGTGAGTGATCCTTTGGTGGGTGTTTTGTGGACTTTGATCTAACACCTTGAAAATCCAAGCTAAGATTAGAACCATGATTCAAGTACATATAAAATAGAACTTAAATTTTTGGTAGTATGAGAAGTGATTTAGACATATATTAAATTCTCAATTAACTCCTAGCTCATACCTAAGTTGAAACATCCCTTACCGATTGGTTTCTTTGTGAAGAATCTTGCAATAGTCCACTGCAAAAAAGAATAAATCCACGATTATGAAGCATAGATATTTTAATTATATTTCCAATTCATTGAGTTTTGACTTAATGCAATATCAGAGTAAAAAAGTTATGGCCATTTTATTGTAGCCTTGTCAAAACTGCCAGTAACGACGACTCAGACATGATGGGTTGTCAGGAGACCTAACGAGTTTTGAGGAAGGCTGATGATTTTTAGGTGACTCATGGTCAATATAGTGGGAATCCAAAATTTAATTCCAAATGATGACTTAGACTATGACTCATCCCCAGACCCAATGAGTCATCACGAGGATCATCGACACTGATTCCAAAAATATTTTAGACTATTTTCAAGGGGTTGTTTTGTCTTTTTCTAGTTTGTTAACTCTAAATTGTGTCGTTTCACCTGTTACAAGAGAGATAAATTTATTTAATCATCCCAAACCCCTCATTCCCTAAAAAATTATACTGACACTTAGCAAAAACAAAGCAAACAAAAAACTCCTTCTTCTCCGAAACAAAAAATTAGGATTCTTCATCTTCAAGTACAAATACTCAAAATTTTTGTTCGAGAATCAAAAGTAATTAGGTATGTGTTCATTCAATGAGGGTATATTTTCATCCTAATGCCCAAGGTATGGTTTTTCATTCTTGAATTCTATGATTCCCATAAACTACGGTTGTTAGGGTTCTAAGCTTAAATTTAGTTCTACATGATTTATTTTTCATTCATGAGCATGTTTGTATGATTACTTTTTATTTATTTTGACTATATTATATCATTAACAATATTCTCATGTTCATGCATGATTTTCATGATATTACTTCAGATTTTAAGCATATTATCAAGTTATGTTTGATGTTTCAGTTTTCAAAACTATTAAATATTATTTATCATGATTTCAGACTTGTTTTATGAAATTTTACATTAGTGTTTAGATTATAAATTTTTTCATGATAGTTTTATTCTTTAGAGATAGCGGGTTATGACACTCGATGACTTGAGATATTATGTATTGTTAGTCAAACACTCATTCCTTTAACTATTATGATTTAGAATGCTTTCAGATATAACACTTCTCTTTTAGTTTTAGAATAATAATCTTATTGAATATTTTAATATATCTATTCACTTTAAGTTGGGAGTATTACTTAGTATTAAGAGCACGTGGGTTCATTAAACCCAAGTCCCAAACTATGTGCCACCATAGGTTAAAAGGGTCCTCACAAGTTGAGAGTGTCTCTTTTTCCCTAAATAGGCTCATGAGTGAATTCACACCAATTATGATTCATACCCTTGTCAACGTATAGAACACTTCCTAACTTAGGTTCGTGTTGGATTCCATGTTTCTCACATGGTTGATGTCGATTATAGAAATCTCCCATAGTTATAGTCTTAGTATTTGTACCCGACACCCAGTTTAGTTTTTCTTGATTTTAAGCTATGAATTTCAATATTATCAATGCATACTAGTATTTGTGTATTTCATAGAGGGTCATTACTTTAGTTTATCTCCTTTGTAGTCAATTAGCATTCAGTACAATTTTACAGCATGTTTAGCACCAATATTAAATTATATAAAATATTTATGCTTCTACAACTTTCTAGTTTTCTCATGTTTTAGATCATGATTCAGATATTTTACTACGACCCATAAATTTTACGTAAAAACATGTTTTAAGTGCATATTTCAATCAAATAGTTCATCTTCTTGGTTTTAAAGGGTGTTTAATGTGTTTTCATGACTAGTGCATATCTTATGTACTCAGTACATTCAAAAGTACCGATTGCATACCTCTTTTGCCTACATTTTTCATATGATGTAGATTTAGATGCTTACTATAAGGATCATAGTAAGGCGTATCAGCCAGCAGGTGATGATTTCTCTTACTTTGAGAGTTCAAGTCAGTTATAGTTCCAGTATTTCATTTTCTTATTTATAGATATTAGTTAGGATAATTAGGGTCATACACCAGCTACCAATTGTCAGTATAAGTAAAGGCTTCATAGAAAGTTAGTTAGATTTATTGTATTTAGTTTCAGTTCCTGTTTCTCTTCGATTACAGTGCTTTAAACCTTTAATAGTAATATATTTAAGAAACTTATCTCATGATTATGTTTTTGCTCAGTCAGTTTTGCTTTTATATTATGTTTTAAATTAGTTGCTGAAGCATTATGCCAATACCATGGGTTAGATTGAGATCACTTGTGGTTCTAAGTATAGTGTTACGACTAGGGGTAGTTTCGGGTCGTGAAATACTTGGTATTAGAGAACAAGGTTCAAGTGTCCTAGGGGGTCTATGATGATATGTCCAGTAAAGTCTTGCAAAATAGGTACATAGACGTCTGTACTTTTATTTGAGAGGCTACATGGCATTTAGGAAATATTTTCCTTCTTTCATATCCTAAATCATGCAGTAAAGATGTAATCTCAGAAATTTATATAGATTATAGAATTGCTCAATTCCTAGTGATTTTGCCTTATATTTTAGGCAATAGAAATAGTCAAACTTAAATTCCTACTAATAAAGTTTTCTCATATAGTCCTTACAGACAGTTATGAGATCACACACGGGATTAAAAGGATCTTATCAATTCCTATAAGTTCTGAACTTTGAAAGTATTCATTCTTGTTCATGAAAATCATGCACTCCAAAGTCATATGTGCCCTCAGATCCCTTCTTAGAATTGTATGACAGCATGACCCAGAGGTAGAAGCATGGGCCTAAAAGTGTAGCAACAGTAGAGTAAGGGTAGTGTTTATCTAGATTTAGTAGATTTTGAATCCATAGAGCCAACAAGGTGCTTTGTAGATTGTAGAATAACAATTTGAGAGTGATTTAGTAGTTTAGGGGAATTAGAGTATGTTAATTCTTTAGCTAGGATCGAGATTTGATAGTGACCAAAAAGATAGAGATGTTTGTTAAGGTAGAGTACGTTCATAGAATTTTGAGCAGGTTAGTGTTTCATGATTCTTATCAAGTAGTAGTAAGTTTGTATTGTTCATTAAAATAACTTGGGATATCCATATTTAAGTGTTATAATCTAAGTTTGAATTGTGGATGATCCAGCTGATAGAGAAAAAAGTTTGGAATTATAGAAGAAAAAAGTATGTACTCAGGGTATTATGATACTTTAGAATATTCTAACTTAGTAAGTGTTTAAGATATAGTATGATGACTATTGAGGCTCGAGAAAGTTAAGAGTTGTATCTCAGAAGGAAGTACAAGCAATGGGTTTTACACTTTTAGATATAGTCTTTTAGGGGAGTTCAGTATTTATGAGTATATTTATATCCCAACCACTAAATTAAAGTGATTAAAGCTCAGTTTATAGTTTATTGATTAGGTCCACAGACTTTGAATGATAGCTTAAATCTAGGGGGGTGATAGAAAAAGGAACCAAGTCAAGTTTTATGATTTTAGTAATAATGCTAGTGATGTCTAGACAACACTAGAGGAGGAACATAACTGACCCATTCTTATCTTAGTATAATTTTGTAATACCCCGTACTTCTACCAGCTTAAATCCGTCCCAAGAATGTCAAAGACTTATTTCAAAGATGAATTTACTTTTATACATTTGGTATTTTCAATATTTTTACTATTTTTCATGTGGGAAATTCAATAAGCTTTCCATCGATACCAAATTCTCCCAAATCCGACACCCGAGTAAAGAGTTAGAGCCTTTTCAGTGAGCCTTTTCAGTGAGATAGTATATCACCTGAGCCATCAGCGCATCACGGAGCCAGCTTAAAAGGTAATTGTAAGTTTCTAGTGTTGATCCATGATACTGGCACGTCACTCCAAACTTCCAGGTCTCAAACAAGGTGGCAACGTGATAGCTCCGCATTGCGCCACCATGCAGATTCCCAATTGTCCAGTCCAGTGACTTGGCGCGATAGTGGCACGTCGCGCCGGGGATGGAGATCGAGAAATTTTCACAAGAATTAAAATACGTGTCCTAGGGTTAAAAAGGTCAATTTACCTACACTATATAAGCTCAAAAAAAAATATTTGAGCCTCCATTACACCAAAATATACTCTATTCTCTCAAAATCCTCTCAAGAACACATTAGGGTTTTTAATAGAAGATTCAAGTTCAAAAATTTCCTCCGTCAATCTTCATGTATTTACAAACCACGGCATGTATAGTGTTTATTCATGGACTCCTTTCATCCATGAATCCCAAGAATCTCTTTTTTGAGTTCAAGTTTATGGATTTCTTTATGAATTTCAGGTTGGGTTTGTTTTGTTTATGCTGAGAATGATTAATTGAATTCAAATCCATGTTGGGTGATCAATGTTATGTGGAATTGATTTGTATAGATGTATATTCATGTGAAACTAATGATTAAACCTTAGGAAGACGAAATTATATGTTGAATCGTGATGTTTAATTGTTGTATAATGTTGTCTACATATATTATGCCTACCATGTGTTTGATTAAGTGCCTATATGAAGGAAAAGTGCCCAACTAGCATGATATTATAAAATCCCCATTTATGTACAAGTTTATGCATATCATGTGTTTGATGAAGTGCTTTAATATATGAATTATGAATTGTGTTGTTGATCATGTATTCAAGTAAGCCATGCTATGTCAGTTTCTTTCCATCGAGTCCTGGGGGTACTTGTACCTAACAATTTAGCTATGTTCCTAGAGCCATGTCAGGTTTTCATGATAATCTCAGTCAAGCCATAATTAGTAGAATTTAGTTAGTTTCATGACTCAAGAAATCTCAGTATATTCAGTATCCATCAGATCAGTCCTACTCAATAATCTCAATAACTTTAGTACTCTCAGTCAGTCCTCAAAACTCAGTACATTTCGTTAGTCAATGAAACTCAGTAAACTCAGTTTAGATCCTCTAAACAATACCATTAGTATCAGCTTAGTTTAGATAATCACTTCAGTTTAGCTAATCAGTTCAGTGTCTTTTAGATAGGAGTAGGATTCATCACCGAGCGAGCCTAGGGATGGGGACTCACCCGCTAGATAGGACTAAGATCCCTAGAAGAAATTCCTAAGTTCCAGAACTATGTAGCCAGCGTAGGTATGAGATGTCACCCGTTGGATAGGACTGACATACTCAGGGATTACCCATCAGCATATTTAAATGTATAAGACTGATCTCAGGGGTTACCCGCTAGATTAGGACTGACTCTACAGAGGTGTCTTTATCAGTGGGGCAGTACTGATACCCTTCCAACTAGGTTTATAGGTTGGACCCTAGTTAGCTTAGTATGGGGCATGTTGGTTAGATGATTACTTCCTACAGTCTCAGTTTTCAGTCTCAGTCTCAGTAATAGAACTCAATAGTTCTACAGATTTTAAGACTGTCAGATACAGTCACTTAGATATAGTATGGAACTCAGCTAGTTCCATCAGATTCAGGACTGTCAGATATAGTCACTCATGTTATTAGTTATATCAGTTATCAGAACTCATGTTATAATTATTCAGCTTCAGGACTATCAGATATAGTCAACCAGACCAGTTCTTTATAATCAGAACTGTCAGACACAGTTATTCATGTATCAGTAATATAGTATCAGTCCCTCAATTATTTAGTATCTTAGTATTCGTCAACTCAGATATTAGTAAATCCATGTTATTAGTAAACTCAATAGTCAAAACTCAATATTCAGTCCTATCATCATGTCAGATACATCTATGTATGCATGTACCTATTCTCATATTCATGTTAGTCAGTCAGTTAGTATTGTTCATGCATATGAAACCCCTTGCATTTAGCCTACCTCACTTTCATACCAGTATATTCAAGGTATTGACGCATTTGCGCTATGGTGTCTTATACCATAGGTTTAGAAGCACGAGTACAAAGCATCAGTAGCATCCCGGTTCAGCAGTCAGAGTCAGCTATGAGTCCTCATCCTTTGAGGACATGATGATTACATTATTATTTTAGTTTTCAGTTTATTTCAGTAGTTTGGAGTTAGTTGGGGACATTTTTCCATCAACTCCATAGTTTTCAGATAGTTTATAGTCAGTATTAGTTTAGTTTTGAACCTTATGGCCTTACAGCTTATATTCCATATATTTACAATGTATTATATAGTGCTCAGTTACAGATATCAGTCATGGGTTAGGTTGTGGTCCTTCGGGGTCATGAGCATTGTGTAGTATTTCGGGTACTAGATTTGGGGCGTTACAAATTTTTCTGTAATTTAGTCATTATGAGTCTCTTCTCATGCCTTACCAGTTAGCTCCATGATCATAGCTCATATTCATGCACTTTATACTAAATCAGGTTCATTGTCAATTCCTAGTACAAGGAGTCATAGTTCACTTAGTAATATGAATCATACTCCATGGCGTTATGAATTCCAGTCTCATGTCATATATCTCATAACTCATATATTTATGTTTTAGTATGCTTAGATCTAAGTACTCATGATACATCCGTAATGACTAGTGAGATAACACTACATCACATATGCTTCTGGATTAGATATGTTTAACAAGTTTGCTCAGTTCTAGGTACTCATGATACATATTAATGACTAGTGAGATAACATTACTTCACATATGCTCTCAGATTAGATCTCTTGAACAATTTTGTTCTTATTATATTTTACTCCTCAAGCCCCAATTGAGTGTCAAATTTATTAAAATCCTTATGTTAAGATTTCTCTATATTTCTCTTATTCTAGATACTCATGTTCTAGTTATTCAACACCGCTTCGTATGTTTTGATGGTGATGGTAGTGGAATCTTAGTTATATGCTTTAATGATTTGTTGATATACCTACGGATAACGCCTTATGGTTATTAGTTTAGTCACTCATTGGTTAGAACTTAAAGTTGATTGTTTAAGGTGGAAAAAAATAATGTATTTTGAGCTTATCTCTCCTGGTGGATATAGATTATAGATTCCATAGTTGAGGCTTGTATGGTTGTTTTAGTGGTAAATCTTTGTATCTATGAGTTATGCTTGAAAAATGCAAGAGCACGTAACTAGACTTAGCCTCTAACAGTCAACTGTAGTGTAACCCTATGAGCGTAAGATTTTTTTTAGCTAGTTAAGTGTGCTATGTTCGTATGTAAGAGCATGGTGGAAGAACGTTTCTAAGTTATCAAATTATCCTTCAAATCACTTAAGCTATATTATTCCTGACCTTACTTTTAGCCTAAGATACTCCCCTTACATGATATATAAATTTAAAACCGAGGTGTCTCATGTTCAACTCTAAGTCATGCCTATTCTATGAGGTCAGACTAGAAAACTTGGATTCTCAAACAATGTTATTATCCTTATTTAGATATCTCAGTTAGATCATGCTTGAAATTTTTCCCTTCCTAATGGTATTAGAACCTCTAACAAGGAGCATAGAAGGTAACAAATATTTCTTTCTCAATGAATCTTAGAAATTTGATCTCATTATCAATCACGTTTAGTTCTACACATATATTTGTGATAGGAATGTTTTATTTGAGAGATAAAAATATTAGTATGTATCAGTCTGTATAGCCATTAATATAGTCCAGCGATCAGATAGACAAGCTCCTGTTGTTTCCATCTTTTCATCTAGTCTTACATCCTGAGTTACTTGTATATGTCTATTCCATAATGTTATTTATTTTTATTCATACTATGTGTAAATTTAGTTGAGTCCATACTCCCAGCTAAATCAGTCCCAACCATAATGGATTGTCAAATTCAAAAATCAGTGTCATGTTAGTCATCTAACATTAGAAGTTAGTCAGAAAGTACTAGTAAGTTCCCTCATTTTTAGACCAAATGAAGTTTCTGTAGGATATTTATTCATCATTCTTGTATTTAGATCTTAGATTTCAATTTTAGGTATTATAGCTCTTTCCTTATCCTTACGGCTTGATTAGTCCTTATTCGAGGATGAATGACCTCAAGGGGAAGGGGAAAATAATGTAACACCTCGAAAATCCAAGATAAGATTATAACCATGCTTCAAGTACATGTAAAATAAAATTTAAAGTTTTGATATTATAATAAGTGATTTAGATATGTATTAAGTCCTCAAGTAACTCCTAGTGCATAACCAAATTGACACCTCCCTTACCGATTAATATTTTGTGAAGAATCTTGCTATAGTCAACTTCAAACAAGCATAAATCCTAGATTCCGAAGTATTTTTGAGTGAAACACCTAGTAATGATATATTTTTGAATTATATTTCCAATATATTTTTTTCACCTTAATTTGATATCGGAGTAAAATCTTATGGCCACTTCACTAAAGCACTATCAAAGTTGTTAGTGACGATGAGTCAGACACGATGAGTCATTAGCAGACCCGATGAGTCATTAGGTGACTCATGGTAAACATAGTGGGAAGAAAAAATTGAGTCCCAAGTGATGAATCAGACCCTGACTTATCTCCATACCCGATGAGTTGTCATGAGGTTTATTGACAATTATTCCAAAAACTTTTTAGATGATTTTAAAGGGGTTGTTTGGTCTTTTTCCACTCTTTTAACACAAAAAATATGTAGTTTCACCTGTTACAAGAGGTATAAGTTCATTTAATTATCTCAAATACCTCATTCTTGCAAAAATTATATCAATACTTGGCAAAGCCAGAGCAAACAAGCGACTCTTTCTGCAAAGCAAGAAAATTGGGTTTTTCATCTTCAAGCACAAATCCTCCAAACTTTAGCTCAAGAATCAAAAGTAATTAGGTATCTGAGTATTCAATAAGGATATCATTTCATCCTTGTGCCCAAATTATGGTTTTTCATTCATGAATTTTATTATTTCCATGAACTAGTATTTTTTTACCAATTAGGATTCCAAGCTTAAATTGAGTTCTCTGTTATATATTTTTCATTCATGTGCATGTTTCATGATTATTTATGATTTTTTATGACTATATTATAACATTAAAAATATTATTTATGATTTCTAATGTCTATGCATGATATACATGATATTACTTCAGATTTAAAGTATATGTTTATGCTATGTGTGACGTTTCTATTTTCAAGACTATTAAGTATTATTCATCATGATTTTGAACTTGTGTTATGAAATTTCACTTTTCTTTTCAGATTATAAAATGTTTCATAATAGTTTAATTCTGTAGAGATGGTGGGTTATGAACCCCCGATGACTTAGGATATCATGTATTTTCAGTCAAACACTCATTCCTTTAGTTTTCATAATTTAGAATGCTTTTAGGTAAATCACTTATCATTTAGTTTAAGAATAATAGTCTTACTAAGCATTTTAGTATATCAATTTACTTTTAGTTGGGAGTAGTAGTTTGCACTGAGAGGACGAGGGTTCAGCAAACCCAAGTCTCAAACTATATGCCACTGTAGGCTTAAGAGGTCCTCATGATTTTAGAGCGTCTCTCTTGCCCTATATAGCCTGATGAGTGAATTCATGCCAATCATGGTTTATACCCTTTACAAGTTATAGATCACCCTCCTAATTTGGGTTACACATTAGATTCCATATTGCTCACATGGTGCATGTCAGATACAAAAACCTCCCATAATTTCAGACTCAGTATTTGTAAATGACCCTCAGTTCAGTTTTTCTTGCTTTTAAACTATGACTTTCTAGATCATCACTGCATACGAGTATTTATGTATTTTATATAGGGTCTTGTACTTTAATTCATCTTTCCACCTCCTTTGCAATCAGTTAGAATTCAGTATGATTTTACAACATTTTTAACACCAATAATAAATCATATGAAATAGAACACCTCTACAACTTTCCATTTTTTACAAATTTTTTAGATCATGATTAAGATATTTCATTATTCCCACAACCTTTATGTAAAAACATATTTTAAATGCATATTTTAGAAAATGGTTATGTCCACAGTTTTATAGCATAGTTGACGTATTTTCATGACTAGTGCATATATCATATACTAAGTATATTCAAAGTACTAATTGCATATCTTTTCTACCTATATTTTTCACGTGATATAGAGTTAGGTGCTTACTTTCTGGATCATGGTTAGGTAAATCACAACATCCAGCCAACAACTGATTAGCTATCTTATATTGAGGACTCAAGTCAGTTATGGTTTTAGTATTTCATTTTATTATTCATTTTTATTGATTAGGGATAGTTGGTGTCATTTCCCTACAACCTATAGTCAATATAAGTAGAGGCTTCATGGCCAGGCAGTTAGATTTCTTGTATGTAGTGTCAGTTCCTCTTTCTTTCATATTACAATGTTGTAAACTTTTAATAGTAATGTATTGAAATAACTTATACCATGGTAATGTTTCCACTCAATCAGTTTAGATTTTATATTATGTTATAAATTAGTTACTCAAGTATTATACCAGTACAATGGGTTAGGTTGAGATCACTTGTTGTTCTAAGCATCGTGTTATGACTAGGAGTAGTCTCGGGTCGTGAACTTACTGAGAGAGGAAATTGAAGAACATGATAATATAGTTACATCATTAATGGGTCTTGGATCCTATAATAAAAATCCTTACATATTGGATCTTCACTTGAAAAATAGATAAAACCCACCTGCCAAACCCACTATTATTGAACCACCTCAACTTGAACTTAAGTCATTGCCTCTATGTTTTTTAATATCTTTTTGTTTGAGAGTAATACCTTGCCATTATTGCATAGCATCTATCTCCTTGGAAAGTGGAGGTCATGAAATATAATGTGAGAAAGTTTATTTTAGCTATAGGGTGGACCATAGAGGACAATCATTAGGATTGATCCTAGTATTTTCATCAAGAGTTGGTTAAGAAAGAGATCCACTAGTGGCTAAACACGAGTGATGTATACTTGATTTTGAATAATACATGGGTTAGTATCATATAATGTGTTCTAAAAAAGATGGTATGATGGTATTACCAAATGAAAAAAATGATCTTGTACCCGTTCATCCGGTCACGAGTTGAAGAGAGTGTATGGATTATTAAAATTGAATTCTTGGATCGAAAGAGACCATTTCCTATGTCGTTCATGGACCAAATATTTGATTCATTGATCGGACTTGGATGGTATTATTTTCTTGATGGTTATTCATGCTATAGTTATCTTTGTATTGCACCTGAATATCAAGAGAAAACCATTTTTACTTGCCCTTCTAGGACCTTTTCTTTCAAATGTATGCCCTTTGGGCTATGCAATGCACTCGCTACCTTTCAACAGTGATGTTGTCTATATCTTAGATATGGTAGAGGATACCATGAAAGTATTCATGGATGATTTTTTCATTACTAGAGACTTATTTAAATTATGCTCCAAATATTTGAGTAAGGTCCTTGAGTGGTGTGTGGAGATGAATTCTATTTCGAATTGGATATATGCCATTTCATAGTTAAATAAGGTATCATTTTTGTCCATAATATCTCTAGCAAATGCATCCATGTTGATAAATAAAATACAGAAGTGATTGCTAAATTACCTTCACTCATTTTTATAAGGGGTGTTAGAAGTTTTCTTTGTCATGCCGGGTTCAATAGACAATTTATCAAAGATTTTTCTATGTTTTCTAATCCTTTGTGTAAAATTTTGAAAAAGAAAGTGAAGTTTGAATTTGATGGTGATTGTTTGAGAGTGTTCAATTGTCTAATGGATCTACTTGTGTTGGCTCCTATCATTATGGCTTTGGATTGGGCAATACCATTTGAAATGGTGTATGATGAAAATGGTGTGGCATTAGGTGACATGTTGGGCCAAAGAAAATATTATCTATTTCATTCGATCTGCTATGATAGAAAATCATTGAAAGATACCCAATGGAACTACATGGTTATGGAGCAAGAGTTTCTTATGGTGGTATATGCTTTTGAAAATTTTAGGCCTATTTATTGGGTACAAGAGTCGTTGTGTATACTGACCATGCAACTCTTAGATATTTGATGAAAAAGAAGAAGAAAAGCCTCAGTTGATAAGGTGGATATTGCACTTCAAAGAATTTGATTTAGAGGTTAAGGGTCAAAAGGGTTGTGAAAATCAAGTGGTAGACCATCTCTGCCACATTGAGTCTAATCGTTAGAAGTTAGGTAAGATTAAGATTGATGAATCCTTTCATGATGATCTAATTATGTCACATTTGGAGAATGTAGAGCCTTGGTATGTAGAATATGCTAATTATATCATGAGTGTCTTGTTTATGATGACATTAATCATTATCAAAATAAGAGGTTCCTATATAATGCGAAGATACACTATTAGGATCAACCATATTGGTTTATAGAGTGTGTGGAAGGTGTGATCCATAGATGTTGGATGGATCTGGAAGTGTGGGCCATTCTTGAGGCTTTCCACTTATCTCCATTTGGTGGACATCGTGGTGGCGTTAGAACGACTGAAAAAGTTCCTCAAAGTGGACACTATTGGCCTACCCTCATTGAGATGCTTATGAATTGGTCAAAATATATCCGCACAGTCAAATGCAAAAGGGTATTTCAAGGAGGTATGAGATACCCTAGAATTTTAATCGTGAGGTAGAGTTATTTGATGTATGGGGCATCGACATCATGGGTTCCTCTGTGAGTTCTTATAGGAACAAGTATATATTAGTGGCTATTGATTATGAGTCAAAATGAGTGGTGGCAATTTCTCTACCGAACAATGAAAGAAAGAGTGTCACATTCATCCTAAAGAAGTATATCTTTACAAGGTTTGAGGCTCCCCAAGCAATCCTCAGTGATGGTGGATCACACTTTTGTGATCGGGTGTTTAGTGCGCTACTTGATAAGTATGCGGTGAAGCATAAGGAACATATCCTATATCATCCCCTAACAAGTGTCCAAGTTGAGGTTTCCAATTGAGAAATGAAGTCAATCTTAGAGAAAACCATAAATGTCAAATGCACGAATTGGGAAAGACAACTTAATATGATCTTTCGGAATATAGGACCGCATTCAAGACTCCTCTTGGTATGTCAACCTATCAATTAGTGTTCCAAAAGTCTTGTCAACTTCCTGTTAAGTTAGAGCACAAAGAAGTATGGGTCTTATCCAAGTTAAAGATGAATTGGGGGGATGCCTCAAGTCAAGAGTGGAGCAGTTACATGAGTTAGAGGAATTTCGACTTAAGTCATATGAGAATTTAGTGTTATCCTAGGATAAAATGAATAAATGGCATGATGCTAAGATCCCAGAAAGAGAGTTTTGTGTGGGAGATGAAGTGCTACTCTTTAAGTCAAGGTTAAAACCTTTTACGGGGAAGTTCAAATCCAAGAAGCCGGGCCTTTTTATAGTGACAAATGTCTATCCCAGTAGGGCTTCAGAATAAGAGGATTATGAGAAGAGAAGGTTCACAGTAAATGGGCAAAGGTTAAGATATTATTATGTGGGTAGTTCCTAACCAACCAAGTTTGAGTTTCTCCATTTCAAGGATGCTTATTGATATAAAACGTCGTCCCACGATGATAACCAAGGTGCTTATTGGGAGGCATAACATGTTTAATTGTTGTAATGTTATATTCATTTGACTACTAATTTTAGATTATCTTGGTGAATACAGGTGAAAAATTGTAAGTGTGGGAGCTGTTACACACTATTTTTGCCAAATTCTAATCCCCGTTAGAACACATGCCCATATTCCCCTGTATGTTGGAGCACATGAGGCCAACAATTCATTGGTATTTAAAGCCTAGGCAGCTATGGGAGAAGATCATGCACCTATATGCGAAAGTTGTCCACGCATGTGGCCTTGCCAAGCTGCACAGTATATTAGGTAAGCTACCTAGATATCTATGGATATAGACCATGAACCTACATGCACAAGTTGGCCACACAGGTGGACTTTTCATGCTTCACAAATGCCCAGGTAATCTACCTATGGCTTCTATGATCATTTAAGTGAAGTCCACTACCTTCATGTGCAAGGTGCGGCATAAGTGCACCAATGGCCAAACTAATTTTTTGATACATCCTAAAATATGAGAAGAGAAATAGATGCTACAGAAACAAAGATTTAAGAGATAAAAATAAATCAAGAAATAATGATAGATAGACTGGCACAAATATGGGAGCTTCCAAAAAACCAAAGGGTGTTAAAAACTCTAAAATCTCTATTAAAATAACCTACAAAGCACTAATCCTTTATGAAAGCCTTGAGGGAAATTGATTAACCACAAAATCGTTGTTTCCAAGCAATAACCAACAAAATCTTATCCATGCTTTATGACAGTGCACAAGCAAGTGTACGTGGTCTACCAAGTAATATAGTGGCCTTCAAGAAACCCAAATATCAATCCCACAACGACTTAATTTGGCAACGATTTAATTTTAGTTCACCGTCTAGATTAATTTAGTGAAAAAGTTACCAAAAAGAGAATTTTGAATTATTTTTTAAATTAAAAATAAAATAAATAATGCAGAAAAATAAATTCTTGGAACAAGCAATGGAGAAATGCCCAGGGTTAAAGCACTTCGAACAATCATACTATGTTATTGAATTTCATCCTTTAATTTATTTATCTTGGTTGTTGATTTGTAGGATTAATTGAATTAACATGGTTTCCCAACCTATAATCTTTACCTAATATGAACATTACAACTACATCGTTGAGTGGGAATGTAATAATCTAATTAAGTTAATTAAAACTATCATCCTACGTTTGAATCAAGTAAGGCATCTAAGTACATCCCTGTCCTAGACGCTAAGTTTAATTCTTTATTTTATAAAATAATAAAAACCCAAACTTTGTTTATTCCCATGCTCTATCCTCCTATTCCCTCTCTCGAGATTAAAAAGTTAACAATATATGTATTTTATGGGTGATTAATCCAAAAAATAATTAAAATAAGAATAAACAAACAATCAAATATGATAAGCAAAATTAACGAATTTAATCTAAAACAATAGTACTCATGTTCTTGGCTTTAATCCCGGAAGGAGGTTTTTAGCAACTACTATTCATAATCACGATCCAAATATTTGAATATATGATATGAAAAATTAAAGACTAAAAATAAAATTAAAACCTAATAAATCGTGTAGCCGCCTCCGTAAAAAAACTCAAAGCTGTGTCCAAGCGTCCGATTCGTCCACTATAGCGTGTCAGCTTGTCCAGCAATTCCCAGGTGTTTATATATATTAAATAAATTCTAATTTATGTGGGATAAAGAAAAAGTAGCACGTGGTTCCATAAAATATTCCCACTAGCTCTCAAATTGCGTGCCAACTTTGAATAAAATTAGGACAAAGACCAAAAGCTGTGTCAGCAACTTTTTTAATTGAGCGATGCGATGCGTCGCTGAACGTATTGATGGACCGATGCGATGCGTCGACTTCGCGTTGACTCACTGGAATTTGCGTCTAAAAATCTTATTAAGTATTGGACGTCACTCCTTTTTTTATGCCTTTTGTAGTGTATTTCCAATGAATTTTTGGCCTTTAAATCATCAATATATCACCACATTCATCTCACAAAGCCTCCTACAATATCACACACCACATATTAAAGATTAAAACAACACAATATTCTCAACAACAAATCAAAACACAAGCTAAGATAAGGCAAATTCGCTATGATCTTCCACTTATTATTTCGATGCTTGACTTAATCAAATTAAACTTTGCTCATTACCAACAAGTTATTCCACTCATAATTACACATTTAAAATATTTGAAACAAATTAAACACATTAAAATCCATCAAAACCAACTAGACACACACCTAGCTCAAGCTAGTAAAACTAGTTTTCTGGGTTGAACTATAACTGACTCAATTAAGCACAAACTTGTTTGAAAAATACTTTGGACATTGTAATCACGCACTTGGACACTTAAATGCTTATTTATATCAATATGAACACATAAAGCACCCAAATTGCTCTCAAAATAAGGCAAAATAAGCTAGAATAATGATACATAAGTGTATAAAACCACCTCAGATCATCAGCCCACACTTAAATCCTTGTTCGTCATCGAATAACTCTTTATTCTAAGCATAAAAATCTGAGGTGACGCTACACTTATACTAAATACAAGACGCTCAAGCTAGTGCGACAATGACTACACGGAATGCAAGTTTCTACACAAAGCATGCTATATACACAATTGAAAGCTCAAGAACTCTACTCCAAAACATCCTAGCCTCAAGAATTGACTCACTAAGTGGCAAACTCATGGATATTTCTCAATTAATAATATCATACAAATCACCCACATTCATCAAACATGTGCTCTCATAACAAAAGAGTTACCCATAATCACTCACAATAATGCAATTTATCACATAATGGGTACAAAAATCAAATGGCGCCACTCTCATAAAGAATTCACAAGTTACACACAATGAACCATAGGCCTTCCCTTATTGTAATACTTCACTAATAGTTGAATGTAAAGCTTAGGATCAAGTAGGACTTTTTCGGGTTGTAATGTAGGCTAAGGAAAGGGTAGGAACTATTTGGGAATAGTGACTAACCTCTCTAAGTGCTTTAATACACTACATTAAACATTTAAAACCAATCTTCAACAACCAAATTACACCAATTTTTCCATCCACTCATCACCTTTATTTTTACCCCATCTCTTTTAAGCATTTTCACAAACACTTGGTGGACACATAGTTTACTACCACAAAAATCAATTTTTCTCTTTTTTCACAACTATGAACATATTTTTATCATAAATTATATCACACCCATCCACTACACATCAATTATAAACACCAATAGCTCTTACCTTGGCGCATCAATTTTATCTTTTTCTTCTTTAATTTCTCAAACTCCTTACTAATTCATTTTTTTTTTCAATTATAGCACTTAGGATCCTTTTGGATCAAATTATGGTCTATCAAAGAAGGGAATTAGGCTACATATGAGGCTTTCAAAGAAAAAGCCAAAGGCTCAATAGGGTTTAAATAAGATAATGCATAAAGGATAGGTAAAAAGATAGTATCAAACAAGGCTATCAATGAAATGCCTATATCATCTCCTAAACCCACGTTATTTATTTCGCTTCACAAACACACCGGGCAAGTTCTAGACATCACATGCAACAAGGATATACAAAAATTCTCACACGCACATGGCACATGCTCAACTCACATAGGATCATCATAGAATTCCAATCAAATAATAGCATGAATTCATAATTAAGCCACCAAAACTAGAGTCACAAACTTGAGCCTAAGAGTCTCAAAAATAGTAATTCACACATTCAACATGCTTTTACCAGCAAAACCACTTGCGTTATGTAATAAAAAATAGCACTAACAAGAATATCTCACTTATTCCTAACCTAAAAATTTTTAAATTGAGCCATAATTTAGGAATTTCCCCACCCCACACTTAAAAATCTACATTGTTCCCAAAGTGAATTTAAAAGTAAAAAGATAGAAATACTTTCTGAGGCCTCTAGGCCTAGCTGGTAGCATCTTCACACATAAATGGGATTCATGGGACTCCACACTCAATCTTTGCCATGCTTCAAGCTCAAGTTTATGGTACTCAGACTTCCCATTAACCGGTGACTCAACCAAAAATAAAAATGACATGAAATAAAAACTACTTACCTTGGGTTGCCTCCCAAGAAGCACCTAATTTAGTATCGCGGCACGACCCATATCACCTCAACCATATTCCTACACCCTTTTACCCCCTTTGGGGAGCCATTTTTCATTCTTTTATTACCTGTTTTACTTTTTAACATGTTGGGAATTTGTGATTTTATCTTAGGCCGCTCAATCAGGTAGTCGGAAGAGATTTTTAATGGCTTGGGAACCCCACACTCATCCCTTTCAAACACATTAATCATGCATAAATCTTAATATAAGGGATTTTCACTAGGGGCCTTGTAAACATCAAATACAACCTCTTCATCATCTATCCTCATCTTGAGCATGTCTTCTCTAACATCAATCAAAGCCCCTTCGGTCACTAAGAATGGGCGCTGTAAAATAATTGGTACCTGTTCGTCTGCCATAAAATCAAGAACAAAAAAATCAGCAGGCATGATAAATTTATCAACCCTTATGAGGATATCCTCAATTATTCCTTTTGCGTATGCCATAGAACCGTCTGCTAGCTGCAAAACCACAATGGTCGATCTAGGCTTTCCCAAGACTAATTTTTCAAACAGAGATAGGGGCATTAAATTTATACTTTCCCTTAAATCACTCAATGCATGGACCACTTTTCTTCCAATTTGAATAAGGATGGAAAAATTCCCCTGATCTTTCAATTTCTTGGGAATTTTCTATTTTATTACTGCACTACACTCTTTAGTAAGTGTTATAGCTCCTATGTCTTGTAATTTCATCTTCTTCTCCACCATATCTCTTAAGTACTTTGCATACTTAGGCATACTCTACAAAACATCTAAAAGAGGTAAATTAATATGAAGCTCTTTGAATGCATCAATGAATTTTTTGAACAGGGCATCCTCTTTCGCTTTTATTTTCCTTTGAGAGAAGGGTAGTGACAGCCATTTCTTCACTGGTTCAACAACTTTTTCATTCAAGTACTCATACTTTCTTGAATTTTTACCAATTCTGTCATTTACCTATTGGGTGACCACATTAGCATCTATCTCCTTAGTTGTCTTTGGAGGTTCTCCTTCAAGCTCCTTACCACCTCTCAAAGTAATTGCCATGACTTTCTTTGGATTTTCTATATCAACAGGCAGACCACCTTGAGGATGGGTTTTTAATGCTTGCTGTATATGCCCAACCTACAATTCTAAATTTATTTGAGCCACTTTCTAATTTTGTAATTCCACTAAGATTTGTTTCAACATCTCTTTCGTGTTGCTCATAGACTGATTTGATTAGGCTTGTGGCTGTGGGGCGTGTCATGACTGATTATGTGGCTGAGTTTACCACTTTACTTTGTAGGCATTATCATAATTTGGCCTTTGAGCATTGCCTACATACATGACTGATTTTTGATTTAAAGCACACATAGTAGCCGCATAACCACTATTTTTGGATACTTCAAACCAACCTACAGCTTGTCGGATTAAATTAACTATGGTTACAGGTTGTGTTGCTCCCAATTTCACGCTGCTAAATGATGTGTTGATCAAATTCTGCACTATAGAAACCTGAGCTGATAGGGCTGTGAATTGTTCCACCTTTAACACACCTGCAATTCTTTTCATTGCACTTTTAGAATTTGAATGCCACTCTAGATTTCATTATGCTATGCGGTTTAACAATGTGTATAACTCATTATAATTTAGCTCCAATGCTTGACGACCTACAGTTAAATCTAGCAAAATCTTCATGTGATCAAAAGCCTCTACAAATGTATGAACAAGTACCTTATTCAACTATTGGTGGTTTGGACAATCCTGAAAAAGGGCTTTGAATCATTCCCAAGCATGGTATAGATTTTCATCAGGCTTCTATTTGAAGCTCACTATCTTACTGTGAAGTCTCGTAGTATTTCCTGATGGAAAGAATTTGATGAGAAACCTTCTGGCTAAGTCATCCTATGTTGTGATTGAATTGGCTGGCTCTGTATTCAACCACCTTTTAGCTTCCCTAATAAGTGAATAGGGGAAAAGTGTCAGCCTCAAATAATCTAGAGTCACCCTGGTTTGAGTGAATATATCTATAACCTCTATGAAGGTCTGCCAGTGGAGTTGTGGATCCTCGTGTGAAAGCCCTGCAAACTGTCCACTACTAATAAGAAGCTGCACCATATTGTATTTCAACTCAAAATTCCCCGCAGCTGCTGGTCTTTGAATTGGGGAAGTCAAGTTCATCGGAAGTGAGACTGCCACTTCCCTAACGTTCATACCAGCTGCTTGTTATTCAGCCATAGGAACAATATGCTCTTGGTCTTCTTGGAATTAAGGAATTCTGGGGATAAGGATTGCTTCTCTCCTGTATTGATGGTTAAGTTGCTCAGGTTCGGAGCTTGGTTCAACCAAGTTGTAATCCCTTGCCAGCTTTCTACTTTGATAACTTGTTTCCTGCAAAAATAAAACCAAGACCAAGCATAAAAAACACCAAATAAATCTAAAAGTAAAATTGAAATAAATAATTGCTAAATAACAAGTCCCCGGCGACGGCGTCTTGACAGTGCCCAAGCACACATGTAAGTGTATGTGGTCTACCAAGTAATATAGTGGCCTTCAAGAAAGCCAAATATCAATCCCACAACGACTTAATTTGGCAACGATTTAATTTTACTTCACCGTCTAGATTAATTTAGTGAAAAAGTAACCAAAAAGAGAATTTTGAATTATTTTTTAAATTAAAAATAAAATAAATAATGCAGAAAAATAAATTCATGGAATAATCAATGAAGAAAAGCCCAGTGTTAAAGCACTTCGAACAATCATACTATGTTATTGAATTTCATCCGTTAATTTGCTTAACTTGATTGTTGATTCGTAGGGTTAATTGCATGATCATGGTTTCCCAACCTATAATCTTTACCTAATATGGACATTACAACTATATCAATGAGAGGGGATGTAATAATCCAATTAAGTTAATTAAATCTACCATCCTACGTTTGAATCAAGTAAGGCATCTAAGTACATCCCTATCCTAGATGCTAAGTTTAATTCTTTATTTTATAAAAGAATAAAAACTCAAACTTTGTTTATTCCCATGTTCTATCTTCCTATTCCCTCTCTCGAGATCAAAAGATCAATAATATATGTATTTTATGGGTGCTCAATCCACAAAATAATTAAAATAAGAATTATACAAACAACCAAATATGATAAGCAAAATTAATGAATTTAATCTAAAATAATAGTACTCATGTTCTTGACTTTAATCCCGTAAGGAGATTTATAGCCACTACTATTCATAATCTCGATCCAAATATTTGAATATATGATATGAAAAATTAAAGATTAAAAATAAAATTAAAACCTAATAAACTTTGTAGCCGCCTCCGTAAAAAAACTCAAAGTTGTGTCGAAGCATCCAATTCATCAACTATAGCGTGTCAGCTTGTCCAGCAATTCCTAGGTGTTTAGATATATTAAATAAATCCTAATTTAGGTGGGATAAAGAAAAAGTAGCACGTGGTTCCATAAAATATTTCCACTAGCTCTCAAATTACATGCCAAATTTGAATAAAATTAAGACAAAGTCCAAAAGCAGTGTCGCCAACTTTGAACGCGTCGATGGACCGATGCGACACATTGACTTTGCGTTGACTCACTGGAATTTGCGTCTAAAAATATAGTTAATTGTTGGACGTCTCTCCTTTTTTCCATGCCTTTTATAGTGTATTTTCAATAAATTTTTGGCCTTTAAATCATTAATATATCACCGTATTTATCTCACAAATCCTCCTACAATATCACAAACCACATATTAAAGATTAAAATAATACAATATTCTCAACAACAAATCAAAACATAAGCTAAGATAAGGCAAATTCATAATGATCTTCCACTTATTATTCCGACTCTTGACTTAATCTAAAACTTTGCCCATTACCAACAAGTTATTCCACTAATAATTACACATTTTAAATATTTGGAATAAATTAAACACATTCGAATCCATCAAAACTAACTAGACACACACCTATCTCAAGCTAGTAAAACTAGTTTTCCGGGTTGAACTCTAACTGACTTAATTAAGCACAAATTTATTTGAAAAATACTTTGGACAATGTAATCATGCACTTGGACACTTAAATCCTTATTTATATCAATATGAACACATAAAGAACCTGAATTCCTCTCAAAACAAGGTAAAATAAGTTAGAATAATGATACAAAAGTGTATAAAACCACCTCAGATCATTTTAACACACTCTCTTAAGAGTTTCTTAATATTAATATTTATCAAAAACTAAGGAAATAAGACTTAAACTTATCTATTTGTAGTTTATTACCAAGAGGACTAAAATTGACCGCTGCATTAATTTAGGAAATAGCCATATTAAGTGTCATACCCTGTGTCTTAAAGCCACTGTGAACCTTACAACTCACCTCCTTAAGTCATATATTCATCTTACGAGTTGTAAGATGTAAACAATAGATAAGGCAATATGGAGTAGTAAGAGTTCTTGTTGGGGTATGACTTGACCCAAGGAGTCATAACTTGATGATACGCTTTATATGAGGAGTAGTCGAAAGGTCAACAGTATAGATTCCCTAAGTCTCTATCTAAGTTATGAGTGGTCGTTTCAAGTTGTATGTAAATGTAACGAGTCATAAGTTACCACTCGTATGTTGACCAGTGTGTATGCTATCTTTTCCACTGCCAAGCTTAAGAGTTACTAGTCCAACTTATACAGGACCTTATGAGTAGTAAGTTAACTTATTACGACTGGAGGTCAATTTTTTGTAAGTTCAGTTTATTGTATCTTTGGGTCTTTTCCCCTCTAATAACTCCCAACCCATGACTTATAATCCAAGAGAGGCATTATTTTTCTCTATCTTTCAGTTAATTAAAAACATATTTTCTCCTCCCATCTTTAAAAACAACATATTAGGGTTTCTCTTACCAATTCATCTCTCAAGTCTTACAGTTCAAGTCCTCTTTTTGAGTCAAGCAATTCTAGGTATGTGGGGATTTGAACAAGGTTAATCTTCCATCCCTATGCCCAAAAGATATGATTTTTAAGTTGAATTTACATGTTTTACATTAGTTCATTCCTCAAATTTTCATATATTAAAGTATAACCTTATCTTATGATTTAAAGGCTAAAGATTCATAAAGGTTACATCTAATCCTATTTTGAACTTTAAGAATGATATTGTGATTTGAATTGCATTACTTTAATGTGGATTATGATTAAAGATTTCTATATGGGTATTAATCCTAATATTTTTGTTATAAGTGATACGAAATAAAAGTAAGAGCTTTAAGATTTAAGAAGAAGTATTAAGTTTACAAGAAAGTCTAAGCTTTTAATATCGATTCATATGCAATATAGCATGATTCAAGAAAGATTGATCCTTTGATTCAAAAGATAAGACTTAAAATCCACAAGTGTTCATTTTGATTGAGATTTAAAGTAAAAAGAAGCATAACTGGCTTTCAGCCTATAAATCCTTATGCTATTTTAAGGTGGATTTCTTAAGTATGAGCATGCATATATATATATATTTTGGGAGTAGTATTCAATACTAAGAAGGGAATGTGGATAAGTGTATCCTAAATTCTTGGAAACTATGAGCCACCGTAGGCTTAAGTCCCAATATAGGTTAAGTTTAGTGATCACTATAAGGTAAAGTTCTATTCCAATGGATAGGGTAGAACATCTCTCCCCAACATGGGTAATACATTGGACTCCATGGTAGTTCACATAGTTTATGTCGGTTAGAAGAATCTCTCATAAGAAAGAATAAAAGTAAAAAATTTAGAAACCAAGTGTAATGTCTCACAAAGGTTATTCACCTGCTTCATTATCCATGTTTTATGTTCTAGCAGTCTTTCATTTTTCTCAAGTCGAAGGTGAGTCATTTATGCTTAGCATGCATCATTTGAAAGTGTACATATATATCCAGTTCTTGTTGTACTTATGCATTCACCCCAACATACTCAGTATATTTTAAAAGTACCGACCTACATATATGTCTATGTACTACATTGTCTTATAATGTAGGTTATGGTGCTCGTTTCTAATTGAATGATTGACTACGAGCATCATCACCTGCATCCTGACTTTGGTGAGTCCTTATAGTTTGAGGTCCCATCTTATCAGACTCCTATTCATTGATGAAAGTATTTTAGTTACTTGACTGTCCTTTATGTTCGAGTCAGCTGGAGTCTATCCCAATAGATCTGTAGTTAGCAATAGAGGCTTAACAAACTATGTATCTTTCAGTTTAAAGAGTTTGTTTAAGATTTCCAATTTACTAGTTGATAATGAGATATTAAGTTATTTTTTTAGCCTTTATACATATATTAGGTCACCGTTCATATGACTTTTAAGTTGAATAGATATCATGGGTTAGATTAGGGCTATTCATAGTCTTAAGCACCGTGTGACATCCAGGGGGATACTTTTAGGGTGTTACAAACTTGGTATCAGAGCTTAAGGCTTTAAAGATTCCTAGACAGCCTGACAAGCTTTAGTATGTAGAGTCTTGATCATGAATGTGAAGCATGCCATATTTATGAGCAAGAGGCTACGAAACGAGCTAGGAATCATCATTTCTTTCATAATCTATCATGTTTACAATTGTCTCTATCTTCCTTAACTTGTGATTTTACATGACAGAATATGACTTCTCGCTGAGCTGACGCATGCCTAAATGGTGTCAACCACCCCTGTGTATGGACCCTCTGAATGAGAATGTATCTTATTCTGAATATCAAGGTGCCTTTCAAGCACTACCCCTAATTTATAAATACTAATGTTCAGGGAAACCACCAAGCAACAGTCCTATATTAGCAAAATAGTAATTTAGCTATATCCCAGATTTGGGATATTTTGAGGATGAATCCACCTAAGTTCCATAAATCAAAGGTGGATGAGGATCCTCAACTCTTTATTAATGAGGTGAGAAAGACTACTCAGATCATGCACGTTATTAAAGAGGAGAGTGTAGAGTTGACATCCTATAGGCTGAAAGATATTACTTATGTTTAGGTCACTATATGAAAGGATGGTTGAGGTAAGAATGCAATTCCTATGAGTAGGCTATACCTAAGATTAGGGAGGCTAAATTAGAGGAGTTCATGAACCTGAGGCAAGGGTCTATGACAGTGAATGATTAATGCCTTAAGTTCACTCAGTTAGCTAAGTAAACCCCAGAGTTGTTATTTGACTTTAGAGCTCTATCGGTAAGTTTATTTTTGGGTTGTCTTACTTGGTGGTTAAGAAGTGTAGACTGCCATGCTGATTAGGAATATGGATATTGCTCGATTGGTAACTCATGATCATAGATTGAGGTAGAAAATTTAAAGAAAAGAGAGAAGAGAAACATGATAGCTAGGACTGGACAATTTGAGTATAGTTAGCCAAGGTCTAGAGGGGGAAGCCATTCATAGTTCCAGGGTCATTCATCACTGTATATGCTATCTTTAGCTAGTGCCCCTGCACCTAGGACTAGGAAGGATCAGTGGGGTAGGACTTTGAATTCTAGGTCTTAAAAAAATATAGTTGGGAGGCCCAATTACCCGACATGTGCAAAGTGTGGTAGGACCCATCCTGGTGAATGCATGATGGGTAAAAGGGGTTTCTATGATTGTGTTAACATGGGCCTCAGGATCAAGAAGTGTCTGTATGGTAAGAAAAGAAGTAAATATGTTCATCCTCAGACTCAGGCTACTAATCCAACAGCTCAACCAGGCCGCCCAGTTCCTTTACAAGGCATATCATCCAGTACCGGTGGCGGTTAGTGCTAGAATTGGTTTTATGTTTTACCATCCCATCATGAGCAGAAGATTTCACCAAATGTTGTTACTAGTATGCTTCGTTCTTTTCACCTTAATGTAAATGTGTTGTTAGACTTAGGATTAAATCTCTCTTATGTAACTCCCTTGGTTGTTGTAAATTTTAGGGTAGGTCCTGAAAATCTCCCTAAGCCAATATCAGTTTCTACCCTAGTGGGTGAGTTAATTATTGCTAGGCAAGTTTATAGGGAGTGTCCTATAACCGTCCTCCATGAGATCACACTAGCGGACCTAAGAGAGTTAGACATCATAGATTTTGATGTTATTCTTAGCATAGATTGGCTTCATTTATGCTATGCATAATAGATTATCGTACTAGTATGGTAAAGTTTTAGTTTCCTGGTGAGGCAGTTTTTGAGTGGTAGGGTAGTTCTATGTCTCCCAAAGGTCGTTTCATCTCTTATCTTAAGTCTAGATAGTTAATATCAAAAAGGTGTATCTACCATTTAGTTCGAGTCAAAGATACTGTCTAAAGCCCTGACAGTTCAATTAGTCCATGTAGTCAATGAGTTTCTTGAGGTTTGTCCCAAAGATCTGCCAAGGGTACCTCCAGACAAAGAAATAGAATTTGGTATTGATCTTTTTTTTGATACTCAACCCATCTCTATCCCTTCATATCACATAGATCTAGCCAAACTTAAATAGTTAAAGGAGCAGCGTAAGGACTTTTTAGACAAAGTTTTCATCAGATTCAGTGTTTCTCTGTGGTATGGTCTAATCCTTTTTGTGTGCAAGAAAGATGGAACTCTTAAAATATGTATAAATTATAGACAGTTAAACATTACCATTAAGAATAAGTATCCCATTCCTAGAATTATCAATTTATTCGATCAACTTCATGGTGCCCGATGGTTTTCCAAGATTGACTTTAGGTCGGGATACCACCAGTTGAAAGTTAGGGAGCAAGACATTCCAAAAACAACTTTACAAACAGGGTACACCTATTTTGAGTTTGTGGTTATGTCATTTGGACTAACAAATGCTCCTGCTGCCTTTATGGATTTGATAAATAGTGTCTTCAATTAGTACTTGGACATGTTTGTCATTGTCTTTATAGATAAATATTGGTGTATTATAGGAGTGAGGAGGAACAAGCATACCATTTGAGAATAGTATTGCAAACCTTCAAGGACTATCAATTATATGGAAAGTTTGGTAAATGTGAATTTTGGTTGGAATCTATTATCTTTTTGGGGCATGTCATTTCAGGGAATGGTATTTATGTAGATCCTCAAAAGAATAATACAGATAAGCACTGGTCTAGACCCATTACTCCATCCAATATTAGGAGATTTTTGGGTTTGGCTAGGTATTATAGAAGGTTTGCTGAAGGGTTCTCTTCTATAGATGCACCATTGACTAACTTGACCTAAAAGAAGGTGAAGTTTGTATAGTCGGATAAGTGTGAGAAGATTTTACAAGAGTTGAAAGATAGATTAACTTTGGCACCAGTGTAGCTCTACCAGAGGGGTTAGACGTATTCTTAGTGTACTGTGATGCTTCTAGAGTTGGGATAGGTTTTTTATTGATGAAAAATGGAAGAGTGATAGCCTATGACTCTAAGAAACTTAAGGATCACAAAAAGAATTGCCCAACTCACGACTTGGAGTTAGATAGTGTGGTGTTTTCCTTGAAAATTTGGAGGCATTATCTCTATGGAATGTATGTTGATGTTTTGACTGACCATAAGAGTCTTCATTTTGTATTTTCTCAGTGAGAGCTGAATCTTTATCAAAGAAGGTTGTTGGAGTTATTAAAATATTATGACATGAATGTACTATATCATCTGGGTAGGGCCAATGTAGTGGAAGATGCACTAAGTAGGCTGTCTATGGGTAGTGTGTCACATGTGAAAAATAAAGAACGGGAATTAGCCAAAGAGGTGCATAGATTGTCCCATTTGGGAGCACGTTTGCTTGACATGGATGATAGGGGATTAGTGGTTTAAATGATTCAAAATCATCTCTGGTAGTGGAAGTAAAGGAGAAGTAGCAAAATGATCCCATACTTAGCGAAATATTGGAAGCAGTACAATAATAGAAAGTCAAGGTTTTCTCCTCTTAGCAGTACAATAATAGAAAATTGAGATTTTCTCCCAATAGGAGATGGTGTACTTTGCTATTAAGGTAGGCTTTGTTTTCCTAATGTAGATGGGTTAAGGGAAGGATACTAGCTAAGGCTTATGGTTTGAGGTATTCCATTCATCTGGGTTCTATTAAGATGTACTACGACTTATGAGAAATTGATTAGTAGAATGGTAATAGAAGGGACATAGCAGAGTTTGTGGCCAAGTGTCCCAATTGTCAGCAAGTTAAACTTGAAACACCAGAGACCAGGTGGTATGCTACATGAGATCAACATCCCTACCTAGAAGTGGGAAGTAGTGAATTTTGATTTCATCACAGGGTTGCCTCGTATAAGATGTCAACATGATTTAATTTAGGTCATAGTAGATCGAATGACTAAATCATCCCATTTCCTACAAGTCAAGACTTAAGATACAACGTAAGATTATGCAAAAATGTATATTCTTGAGTTAGTTAGGCTTCATGGGATACCTTTATCCATTATTTTAGATAGAGGAACACAATTCACTTCACAATTTTGGCATTCTTTTCAGAAAGGCCTTGGTACAAAGGTTAAGCTTAATACTGCTTTCCATCCGTAGACCGATGGTTAGGATGAACGCATAATTAAGGAATTAGAAAATATGTTGAGGGCATGTGTTTTATATTTTAAAGGAAGTTGGGATGACTATCTACCCTTTATTGAGTTCGCTTATAATAATAGTTATCATGCTAGCATTCAGATGGCTCCATTTGAAGCATTGTATGGGCGTAGGTGTAGATCACCCATAGAATGGTTTGAGGTTGGTGAAGCAGCGTTGATTGGGCTAGAGTTTGTTCTTGAAGCTATGGAAAAGATTCTGTTGATTCATGAAAGATTGAGGACTGCTCAGAGTCGTCAAAAGTCATACACAGATGTAAGGAAGAGATAGCTCAAGTTTGAAGTAGGTGATTGGGTATTCTTGAACATGTCGCCTATGAAGGGAATAATGAGATTTTGAAAGAAAAGGAAGCTGAGTCCCCAATTTGTTATTCTATATAAGATAATGAGGTGTATAAGAGAGGTGGTTCATGAATTGGACCTTCCATCAAAGTTAGATGTGGTTCACCCAGTGTTTCATGTCTCGATTTTTAAAAATTGCATTGAAGATACATCCTTAGTAGTTCCCCTAGAGAGTATTAGGATCAAATATAACTTGTCGTATAAGGAGATTCCTATGGGGATACTTGATAGACAGGTCCAAAAGCTAAGGAATAAGGAAGTAGCATCAGTAAAGGTTCTTTGGAGAAACCAATTGGTTGAAGGGGCCGCTTGGGAAGCTAAAGCATACATGAAGATCAAGTATCCTCGTCCCTTTCTTCCAACTCAGTTCCTACCTAAGGTAAATAATTATTTTCAGCCAAAACTCTTTCTCATTAAGTCAGTTTAAGTATTCTTAAGTCGTATCTTATGTTATGAGTAATCGGACACTTGTGATAGATATAAGCTTGGCTGTAAGTTCGGTGTAAAAGTGTTATTCTTTTCCAAATACAAATCCTAGATGAATCACATTTGAGGATAAATGTTTCCAAAGGAGAGATATTGTAATACCTCGTATTTGAAAGCCACTGTGCACCTTACAGCTCACCTTCTTAAGTCATATATGCATCTATGAGTCGTAAGATGTAAACCATAGCTAAGGCAGTATAGAGTGGTTAGAGTTCTATTTGGGGTGCGACTTGACCCTGGGATTCTTTACTTGATGATACGAGTCGTATGAGTAGCAGTCGTAAGGTCAGCAATATAGGTTCCCTAAGTCTCTGTCAAAGTTATGAGTGGTTGTTTCAAGTCGTATGTAAATGTAATAAGTCATAAGTTACCACTCATATGTTGACCAGTGTGTGTGCTATCTTTGCCACTGCCAAGCTTACAAGTTATTATTCCAACTCCTACCTTTCCCTTATGAGTCGTAAGTTGACTAATGCCTACTGTCGGTCAATTTTCTTTAAGTTCAACCAAGGGACCTTTTGGTCTTTTCCTCTCTTATAACTCCCAACCCATGAATTATAACTCAAGAGAGGCATTATTTTCCTCTATATTTCAGTTAATTATCATCTTTTCTCCTCTCATCTTTAAGAACAATAAGATTAGGGTTCTCTTACTAAGTCATCTCTTAAGTCTCAAAGTTCAAGTTCTCTTTACAAGTTAAGCAATTCTAGGTATGTAGGGTTTTGAACAAGGTTAATCTTTTATCCTTGTGTCCGAAAAGAATGATTTTTAAAATGAATTTACATGTTTTACATTAGGGTTCATTCCCCAAATTCTCATATATTCAAGTATAACCTTTTCTTATGATTTAAAAGTTAACAATGCATAAAGGTTACATCAAATCCTACTTTGAACTTTTAGAATGATATTGAGATTTGATTTCCATTACTTTGATTTAGATTTTGATAAAAGATTTCTATATGGATATTGATCCTGATATTTTGGTTATAATTCTATAAAATAAACATAAGAGTTTCAAGATTTAAGAAGAAGTGTTAAGTTTACAAGAAAGTCTAAGCTTTTAAGCTTCATTCATATGCAATATAGCATGATTCAAAATACTTGATCCTTTGATTCAAAAGATAAGATCTAAAATCCACAAGTGTTCATCTTGATTATGATTTAAAGTAAAGACAAGCTTGTTTTCAGCCTATAAACCCTTATACTATTTTAAGATGTATTTCTTAAGTATAAGAATATTATAATTTGGGAGTAGTATTGAGCACTGAAAAAGGATTGTTGATGAGCGTATCCTAAATTCCTGGAAACTATGAGCCACCATAGGCTTAAGTCCCAATATGGGTTATGTTCAATGATCACTATAAGTTAAGGTTTTATTTTGATAGCAAGGGTAGAACAGCTCCCCCAACGTGGGTAAAACATTGGACTCCATGGTAGCTTACATAGTTTTTGTGGTCAGAAGAATCTCCGACAAGAAAGAATAAAAGTAAAGATTTTAGAAAGTAAGTGTAATGGATTACTAAGATTATTCATATATTTCATTATCCATGTTTTTTTATCTTGTAGTCTTTAGTTTTACTCAAGTACAAGGTGGGTCAGTTACACTTCACATGCATCATTTGAAAGTGTACATATACATTCAATTCTTGTCATACTTATGCATTCACCCCCACATACTCAGTACATTATAGAATTACTGACCCACATGTAAGTCTGTGTGCTACATTGTCTTATAATGTAGGTTCTGGTGCTCATTTCTAACAACACGATTAACTACGGGCATCATCACCTGCATCTCAATTTTGGTGAGTCCTCATAGTCGGAGGACCCAACTTATTATACTCCTGTTCATTGATGAAAGTATTTTAGTTACTTGATTTCCATTTATGTTTAGGTCAGCTGGGGTCTATCCCGGTGGCTCTCTAGTTAGCAATAGAGGCTTTCCAATTTACTAGTTGACAATAAGATATTAAGTTGTTTTCTTTCAGTCTTTATACATATGTTAGTTCACCATTCATGCGAGTTTTAAGCTGAATTGATAGCATGGGTTAGCTTAGGGTTATTCATAGTCTTTAGCATCATGTTACATCCAGGGGGATGCTTTTGGGGCATTACATTAAGTGGCTGATTGAGATTGAAAGATTAGTTGGAGCTTGGTCATGCCAGTGGCGGTAAGTCACTCAATCCGTCACGTATATGTAGTGTGTCCATGACTTAAGATAATCTTTATGGATCATGTGGTGCATTGCCATGCTAGCCATCAACCTTGGACAGTGTTAGAGTTCCCTCGTTCTTCCTTAATGGCTCCTTTGGTAGTTGGTCAGCTCCTTGAATGGTCTTCGCTTGAGTTGTCACATAAGGCAGTGCACTCATCTTATCCTTTTATTTCCTAATCCAATACTTATGGAATTGAATTCTTAGATGAAACTATAACAAGCTCCAGTAGGCTTGTCTTTATGAACTCTCCTTCAAAGGTTTGCAAATCTCGACCTTGGCATCTTGTATCATCCTAACTTATGGGCTCAAAAGGGTTGGTGCCATTTTGGATTATATCATGCTTCCCTTCTTGAAATAGATTCGACCTCAAATCTAAACCTTGCAAAACCATAAGAAAAGCAAACAACAATAATATTCCCAAGGCATTAGGGTTAGTGTTTGCAAAATAAATCTTATCATCATGTCATGGTTGCACATACATATCATATAACTAAGGGTCCTTTGATTTTAATAATAAGAGCATACAAAGAGGGTAAAATGGATCTGGCTATGAGAAACACCAAGATATAAGTAAACTAAAAAGGTCATAAGGCATTAACAAACCCAAAAGTTAACACCAAATTCATTTTAAAACCATTAGACAAATTTTTTTTATCAACTCTCCAAGAGACCGATACTAAATATGGTGTCACCAATGGTTCAAAAGTCCATGAGGTTTTTCCTGGGTCAATGATTTGAAAGACATACATTGAATTTTTACTCAAACAAGTGGACTACCAAAGGGCTTAGTACCTTTACAAAAAACCTTTCCAAAAAAAGCATGGATTTTATCATATGCAAAGAGGTAATATAAAAGGAATCAAGCATAAGAATCTTATCCATGTATTACTATCTACAAGAATGCTACTTGGCTCAAAATATTTAGTACATAATATACATATGAATGGAATCAAAGCATTTAAGCATATATTACTTCTCCTTTCTAAACAAGTCATGCTGGCATATGATGTAAATTCAACATGGTCATGAATAACATCATATGTAAAAGGTAGTAAAGAAAGGTGCTAATCGCACTATTCTCATCCAAAGTGCTCTCAAGGGTAGGAACATACAAAGAGAGAGCAAGGCATTGCAAGAACATGGAACCTCTCTTCTTCAAGAAACTTCCCAAGTGAAGTAAGTTCATCAATTATGTCAATGGAGTCATGCTACTAAGGAAAATCTAGACCACCCTATACAACAAACCAATCCAAAACAAGTGGTTCTCTAAAGAAGTTTGGTTCTTTATATTGATGATGTTAAACATGCTTCCAAGAGTCCCATTTAACACTACTAATTGCCCAACTCAATGAGTATGACAATAAGTCTTGAACACATATGGAATCTTTTAAACAAGTAATAAACTTGGAATCCATCAGTTGTGGTCCACATAACCTAAGCACAAGTGTGTTAAAAAAGAATGCAAGTAAATAAGCAACACCCAAAGAAGTTAATGACACATTTACTTGAAGGTTTATTTAAATGATATCACCTAGGAATAGGGGTTCATCAAATCCCAACAAGTGGTAAATAAAGGTATCATATAAATGGAATTCATCCTATATTTTTCCAATATGTAATACCCCATACTTTTCTAAATTCAGTCCAGCTCATAGTACATGTACAAGAGGCTTAGAACCTGAAAATTTGGCTAAGTGTTGGGACTTCGTATTATTTTTGGGCTCTCAGCAATGAGGATTTTTAAAGTGACTTTACTGACCCCAAGACATAAGTTTTTGAGTTGATTTATGTTTAGAGTTGTAAATAACATGTCTTGGGTAAGTTTCAGATTTTTTGGATGAGGTTTAGGCCCCGTTTGGATTTCTAAAATAGCATATCACCGCGATTGGACCATGTCATAGTGAGTATAGCGATGGAGGGGTCATCATGTTGCACTGAAGATCAAATCAGCAATTGTTAAATTCTAGAAAGGCACCATGATTGCACCGTGTCATGATGAAAATCACGATGATAGCCTTGGCACCTCTCGGTGAAGGTCTAATCCGGGTTCCAGTTACACACTATACGTTTGAATGATGCTTACTTGTTGCTTTTCACCTTAAATTGTGATTTAGTATCAAAATCATGATATTACTACATGTTTAAAACTGTTCCTATGCTTAAACCATGAATTGCAAGTTTTGATAAAATGCCCAAAGGAATGAATTTTCAATAATGGTTACTTATCATGTCCTTAAGGTTTGGTATGATCTTGTTGTTATTACTATTGAGTACTGGGCATTTTGAATACCCAAAATCTAGCTACTTATCTAGTATTCAGTATCTAAAGAATGGTTCAGGATAGTTATGAGCATTTTTAGTTCAGTCAGTCACCATAAAAAACTAAACTTAGTTTAGTCCAGTATTCAGTGTCTTTTAGTTGGGAGTAGGATTTAGCACTGAGTGAATGTAGGGATGAAGACTTCCCCATCAGTTAAGCAAAGTCATTAGTAGCAGTCTATATATTCTAGAACTACATAGCCAGCGAAGAATAAGGTGGAGTTTACCCATTATATTAGGCTTGATTACCTCTTAAGGGTCACCCGTCAGTTTAGGCTTGACACCCTAGTCCTTTGGGACATCAGTTAGTGAATCCACCCAGCATTTATTAGTACCCATGGCATGGTACTAGTGCCCTTTCAACTGGGGTTACTAGTTGGACCCTGATAGTACATTGGGGCATGTCGGTTATAGTTAACTCCTATAGTCTCAATTCAGTATTCAGTAGGAGTATAGTTTTAGATTTGCATGACAACAGCATACAATTATCAGTTATTCAATATCAGTATTTTAGTACTTCAGTTTATAAATTATTTCAATATCATGCTATATGCTTGGTCATTCATCCTCAGAATTTACAGCTTTTACGTATACTTTTGTATCAGTCATCTCATTCTATTTATTCAGTAATGTATTAATCACGTTCATGAATCCATGCATATCAGCCTAACCTTATTTAGCATACCAATACATTCTATATACTGACTGTATACTTATTTTTTGCGCTATGATATCTCATATCATAGGTTTGAACGCTCAGGTTCCCGATCATACTTGGACATCCCTGTGCATCAATAGTAGTAGCAGGGGTGTTTCTTCATACTACAAGGACCAATGATGTTTATGTTAGTATTTCTTTTCAGCTCAGTAGTTAGTCGAAGTTAGTTGGGGACTTATCCCATCAACTCCACAGTCAGTTTATTTAGAGGCTTTTAGACTAGTACAGACAGATAGTCAGTTTTCAGTATCAATATTGATAGTATTTTTTAGATGTTTTAAATTATGATTCAGTATTGATTTTTAGTTGTTAAAAACCTTATAGCATTTCCAGTTAAAGTTCTGTATATGTCTTTATTATTGTATTCAGTGCTCACAGTAGGTACCAACTCATAGGTTAACTTGTGGTCCTTTAGGGCTGTAAGCATCGTGTAGCATCCAGGGTATACTCTTGAGGTGTTAAAAACTTGGTATCAGAGACTAAGGTTTTTCAGTGTCATAGGGAGACTAAAATCCACTTTGAGTAGAGTCTTGTACATGGGTGTGAAACGCGCTACACTTATGGACAAGAAGTTACAAGATGTTTTAGGAAAATTTTCCCCCTTCTTTCAGTATTTATGTCATGTGAATGAGCATGATCTTAAGTTAAACTCTCTATATAATTCAATCTTCTTTATTTTTATAGAACATTACTCCCAGAAAGACTAACGGAAGAAGAAACGAAAACCAGCCATTACCTCCGCCCATTCAGGAAAATCCCCTGAATGAGCATATTTTGTATGTCAAGTTCAGGACTGTATTCACTATCCTGGATCACTTAGTAGTATCCCAGAATAATCAGGCGGATGCCATCCCATTGGCTAATACTGCCACATCTAGGATCCGGGACTTCACCCAAATGAATCCTCCTTCATTTCTGGGATCCAAGTCTGATGAGGATTTGCAGGAATTCTTTGATATGATTCATAAAGTAATAGATATTATGTGTGTTACTTCTAGAGAAAGTGTTAAATTAGCTACTTACCAGCTTCAGTATATAGCTCACACCTAGTTAAAGTAGTGGAAATAGGATAGGTGCACCGATGCAGGGCTTATAGAGTGTGAGGAGTTTGCTATAGCCTTCTTAGATAGATTCTCCCTTTAGAGTTTAGGAAATCTAAGGTGTTGGAGTATATTAACTTGATGTAGGGCAATATAAGTGTGAAGTAATACTATCTTAAGTTTACTCAGCTAGCCAGGTATGCTCCTCATGTAGTGGCTAATAAAAGGTCTAGGATGAGCAAGTTTGTGTTTAGGGTATCTGATAGGGTGGTCAAGGATTGTAGGAACACAATGTTGATTAAGGAGATGAACTTTTCTAGGTTGATGGCCCATGCTTAGCAGATTAAAAAAGAGAAGGCTAAGAAGAGAGAGGGAGAACAAAAGGGCTAGAATAGGTAGCTTTAATTTTACTCAGCCAAAGTCAGAGGGTGGTAATCATCCTTAATTTTGTTAGAATTCTTCAATCCTAGCTCCGTCTTCAGATAGTGCACCAGTGTCCAATTTTAAAAATGATAATCAGGATAGGGTGCCAGGTTCTAAGTCCCAGGGCAGCATTAACAGTGGTCATACGAATCCTCTTTGCAAAAAAATATGGTAGAAACCATCAGGGAGAATGTTGGGCTAGCAGCAATGTGTATTTTTGGTGTGGTAAGCCAGGACATAGGATTTAGTAATGTCGAGTGGTGGTGCAGAAGGGTAGGGATGTGTACCATCTGGGCCAGTCTCATTTATCATCAGCGCTAACAGGTCACCCGACTCAGTAGGGTGCCACTTCCAGTGCTACCAGAAGTCAACATCCGAATAGGCTTTATACACTGCAGTCCTAAAAGGATCAAGAAAGTTCTCCTACATTACATGTCTTTCATTTACATATTTATGCTTTTCTAGATCCTGGAGCTTCTCTTTTTTTTTGTAACCCCTTATATAGCTATCAACTTCAGAGTCAGTCCCAAAATCTTAACAAGTTATTTCTCAGTATCTACCTTAGTGGGTAAGTCTACCATATCCCAATGGGTATATAGGAACTTCCCGATTACAGTGTCTCAGAAAGTTACATCAATAGACCTTATAAAACTAGAGATGACAGATTTTGACGTCATTCTTAACATGGATTGGATTCATTCATGCTATGCTTCAATTGATTATAGATATAGAATTGTTCACTTTCAGTTTCCAAATGAACCAGTCCTTGAATAGAGGGGTAGTACCACAATACTTAGGGTCATCTTGTTTCATGCCATAGAGCGAGAAAAATGATATCCAAGTGGTGTGTCTAAAATCTTATGCGAGTCAAAGAATCTAATTTCAAAAATCCTAATCTTGAGTCAGTGTCTATAGTAAAGAAATTTCCTTCTGTGTTCCCTAAAGACCTTCCTAGAGTTCTTTCCAAAAAGGAAATTGACTTCAAAATAGACCTTCTTCTAGATACCCAGCCTATCTCTATTCTGCTATACTGAATGACTCCAGCCGAGCTTAAATAATTGAAAGAATAGCAGAAAGACCTCTTAGATAAGGGATTCATTAGACCCAGTGTTTTCCCATGGGGATCTTTAGTCCTTTTCGTGTGTAAGAAAGATGGTTCTCTCAGAATGTGCATCGGTTATCATCACTTAAATAAAGTCACCATTAAGAATAAATATCCACTGCCTAGAATCGATGACTTGTTCGACCAACTTTAGGGTGCCATTACTTCGATAAGATATACCTTAGATCCAACTATCATCAGCTCAGAGTTAGAGAATGTGACATTCTAAAAATAGCTTTTAGAACTCGGTATGGTCACTTTGAATTCCTAGTCATGTCTTTTGGTCTTACCAATGCTCCAGCAGTTTTCATGGACTTGATGAATAAAGTGTTCAAGCAATACTTGGACATGTTTATCATAGTCTTCATTGATGATATTCTTGTCTATTCCCATAATGAAGATGATCATGCAGACCACTTCAGAATAGTATTACAGACTCTTAGAGCCTATCAGTTGTTCGCCAAATTTAGTAAGTGCGAATTTTGGTTAAGATCAGTAGATTTTCTTGGTCATATTATTTCCAGTGATACCATTAGAGTTAACTCTCAAAAGACTGAAGCTGTGAGAAATTGGCCTAGACCCATTTCTCTGTCAGATATCAGGAGTTTCTTGGGTTTGGTTGGATATTACAGATATTTTGTTAAAGGATTTTCATCTATTACATCCCCCATGTCTAGACTGACCAAAAAAGGTCAAATTTTAGTAGTCAGATTCCTGTGAGAAGAGTTTTCAATATTTAAAGACTCAACTCACCTCAATCCCAATTTTGACATTGAATGATGGTTTAAATGGGTTTGTCGTATATAGTGATGCTTCTAGAGTTGTTTGGGTTGCGTGTTGATGCAGAGAGGTCAGTTCATAGCCTATGCCTCTAGACAGCTTATGCCCCATGAAAAGAATTATCCTACCTATGATCTTGAGTTAGCAGCTATTGTTTTTGCCTTGAAAATTTAAAGGCATTATCTACATGGGGTTCATGCTGATGTGTTCACAGATCACAAAAGTTTATAGTATGTATTCTTGCATAAAGATTTGAATCTTCGTTAGAGAAAGTGGTTAGAGTTGTTGAAGAACTATGATATAAGTATTTTGACTTATTTGGGTAAGGCCAATGTGGTGGCAGATGCCCTTAGTAGATTGTCTATGGGTAATGTGGCTCATGTTGAAAATAATAAAAAGATCTTAGTTCAAGAGGTTTATCATCTTGCTAGATTAGGTGTTCGATTGGTTTATTCAGCTGAGGGTAGTGTTTGTGTTCAAAATCCTCTTTGGTGGCCAAAGTAAAAGAAAAGCAAGATATGGATCCCAATCTAGTTAAGTTGAAAGAGTTAGAGATTAAAAAGTAGAAGTTTTCTCCCAAGGAAGAGATGGTGTGTTACATTTTCAGGGGAGATTGTATGCGCTATGTGTTGATGACTTGAGATAGAAAATTTTTGCAAAAGTTCACAGTGTGCATTATTCCATTCACCCAGGAGCTACTAAGATGTGTCGTGACTTGTAGGAAATCAATTGGTGGAGCGGTATGAAAAGGGATATTGTAGAGTTTATAGCTATGTGCTCTATTTGTTAGCTGGTTAAGACTGAGCACCAAAAGCCTAGTGGTACTATACAGGAGTTCATTATTCCCACTTGGAAGTGGGAAGAGGTGAACATGGACTTTATGATAGGTTTGCCCTGTACTCTTCTTCAGCATGATTCGATTTGGGTCATTATGCATCGGATGACCAAATAAGCCTATTTCTTACCAGTCCATACTTCTTATTTAGCTTAGGATTATGCCTTGCTCTATATCAGAGAGTTAGTCAGGTTGTACAGAGTTCTATTATCCATCATCTCTGATAGAGGTACTCAGTTTACCTCCTAGTTTTGGAAGGCTTTTCAGAAGGTTCTTGGTACCCAAGTTTACTTCAGCACAACCTTTAACCCTTAGATAGATAGTCAGGCAGAGAGGACCATTCAAACCCTAGAGGACATATTGAGAGCAAGGGTTATCAATTTTAAGGGTAGTTGGGATGATCATTTGCCATTAATAGAGTTTTCCTATAACACCAGCTATCATTCCAGTATCTAGATAGATCCGTTTGAGTCTCTATATGGGAGGATATATAGATCTCTAATTGGTTGGTTTGAGGTAGGTAAAACTATTTTGATAGGGCCTAAGTTAGTATATGATCCATTGGAGAAATTTTAGTTGATTAGAGAGAGGCTTAAGGCAGCCCAAAGCCATCAAAAATCTTATGCAAATGTGAGGAGAAAAGATATAAAATTTAAGATTAGTAATTTTGTATATTTTAGAATCTCTCCCATGAAAGGAGTGAAGAGGTTCATCAAAAAAGGGAAGCTCAGTCCCCGGTGTATTGGCCCTTACAGGATCTTGAGTCGTTTTGGAAAGGTACAATATGAGCTTGATTTACCTGTAGATTTGCCTTTTGTACACTCAGTGTTCCATGTTTCTTCAGTGAAGAAGTGTATTGGGGACCCAACTGTTGTAGTTCCATTAGGAAGCGTAGATGTTCAAGAAAATCTCTCTTATGAAGAGTTTCCAGTAGAAGTCCTCGATCATCAAACTCATAGACTAAGGAACAAAGAAGTTTCCCTAGTTAAAGTTCTTTGGCGGAACTAGTCCGTTGAGGGATCCACTTGGGAAACAGAAGCAGATATGCGAACCAAGTACCCTCATCTTTTCTCCACAAATTCAAGATCAGCTTAAGGTAACAGTTTTTCTTTGATTATCTCTATTCCATTCTCATTTCCAACCATGTAACTAGTCTCATGTTATTTTATGCATTTATGAATCAGTTCAGTCATGTAATCATGTTTTAGTTATGCATGTTTAGTATGTAATCTCTGTCCTTCAGTATTCTTTGCTTGATCAATCTTATTCGAGGATGAATATTCCCAAGGAGGAGATATTATAATACCCCATACTTTTGTAAATTCAGTCCAGCTCATAGTACATGTAAAAGGCTTAGTGTACTTGAAAATTTGGCTAAGCATTGGGAATTAGTCTTATTTTTGGGCTCTCAACATTGAGGATTTTTAAAGTGACCTTCCCGGCCCCGAACATAATAGGGGAGTAAGTTTTGGAATTTTCGAATGAGGTTTGGACCCCGTTTGGATTTCTAAAATAGTATCTCACCATAATTGGACTACATCGCGGTGAGTATAGATATGGAAGGGTCGCCACATCGCGGTGAAGATCAAAATTGACAATTGTCAAATTCCAGCAAGTTACTGCAATTGAATCACGTCGTAGTGAAAATCGTGGTTATAGCCTTGGCGAGTTACGATGAAGGTCTAATCCAGGGTCCAATTATGAATTTTAATTTCCCAGGGATGGTTTGGTCCTTTCCCATGGCCCCAATCTGTGAAAAACACAATATTAAAGCCCCCAAAAACATATTTGGTCATTTTTACTCAAATTCTCTCAATTTAAAACCATTCTCTCTCAAGAACAAACCCTAGCCCTTCAATGATTCAAGCTTAAGTTCAAGAAAACCACCAAACACCTTCAAGAATTCTTCAATTAAGGTATGTTATATGTTCATTCATGGGTTCCTTTAACCCATGGAGACCAAAAACCTAATTTCAAGTTTAAAAGAGTGATTTTTACATGTTATCCTGAATTTTAACCATGAATTCCTATGAATTTCAATTTTATATTTGTTTATACATGATTTTTTGTTGAAGTTAAACCCTACACATTTGAATGATACTTAATCATTGGTTTGTACCTTAAATTATGATTTAGTATCGAAATCATGATATTACTACAGGTTTAGAACTGTTCACATGTTTAAACTATGATTACAAGTGTTGATAAAATGACCAAAGGAATGATTTTTTAATAATGGTTACTTATCATGTCCTTAAGGTTTGGTACAGTCTTGTTTTTATTACTATCGAGTCCTGGGGGTTTTGAATACCCAAAATCTAGCTGCTTATCTAGTGTTCAGTATCTACAGAATGGTTCAGGATAGTTATGAGCATTTTCAGTTCAATTGGTCACCATAAACAACTAAACTTAGTTCACTCCAGTTTCAGTGTCTTTCAGTTGGGAGTAGGATTTAGCACCAAGTGAATGCAGGGATGAAGGCTTCCACATCAGCTAGGCAGAGTCATTAGTTGCATTCCCTATATTCTAGAACTACGTAGCCAGCATAGCATAAGGAGGAGTCACCCATCAGTTTAGGCTTGACTACCGCTCAAGGGTCACCCATTAGTTTAGGATTAACACCCTGGTCTTTCAGGACATCAGTTAATGGATCCACCCATCCATTATTAGTACCCATGGTACGGTACTAATGCCCTTCCAACTGGCTTATAGGTTGAACCCTGTTTGTATATTGGGGCATGTCGGTTATTGTTAGCTACCACAGTCTTAGTTCAGTATTCAGTACAGAGTACAGTTTCAGATTTTCGTGACCATAGGATACAGTTATCAGTTATTCAGTATCAGTATTTCAGTACTTCAGTTTATAGATTATTTTAGTATCATGCTATATGCTTGGTCATGCATCCTTAGACTTTACAAATTTCATGTATACTTTTGTATTAGTTATCTCATGCTATTTATTCAGTAATGTATTGTTCATGTTCACGAACCCATGAATATCGGCCTAACCTCATTTAACATACCAGTACATTCAAAGTACTTACCGTATACTCATTTCTTGCGCTATGATGTCTCATATCATAGGTTTGGATGCTCAGGTTCCCGATCATACTTAGACATCCTATTGCATCAGAAGTAGTAGCGGTGGTGAGTCCTCATACTCTGAGGACCAATGATGCTTATGTCAGTATTTCTTTTTAGCTCGTGACCCAGAGTTAGTTGGGGACTTATCCATCAACTCTATAGTGAGTCTATTTAGAGGCTTTTAGACTAGTACAGACAGATAGTCAGTTTTCAGTCGTATTATCTGTTGTTTTATCAGTATTGACAATATGTTTCAAACATTTTAAACTATGATTCAATATTGATTTTTAGTTGTTGAAAACATTATGGCATTTCCTGTTAAAGTTCCACACATTTCTTTGTTAGTTTTATTCAGTGCTCACAGTAAGTACCAGCTCATGGGTTAGCTTGTGGTCCTTTAGGGCTGTATGCACTGTATGGTATCTAGGGTGTACTCTTGGGGAATTACAAATACATGACTCATTCTTTGGTGTACAAGCAATAATGACTCGGGCATGGATTAGAACACATGATGGTGAATTCTCTTGAACCATTTCATTACTCCTTTTCCTTAAAGACCACTCATATTTGTTGGAGATATTTCCCTTACACAACTTTGGTCCATCAAGTGGATTATAAATCTTTAAGAGAGAATCCCTTTCATAGGGGAAAATACCATCAACTACAATCAAATATTGCTTTTCATCTTGACCAAACACCAAATAAGGTGTATTACAACCACTATATTCCAATTGGTCACTGAGGTCAAATGGATCGAGTGGCTATTGACATTGGTATAACCAACACCCTTTTTTCTTAAAGGTACCATAAACACAAAATGGTATATTCTTCACGCAAGCATAAGCATTTTCAAGGGAAAACAGAGAGTAAAGAAAGGTCTCATGCAAATTGATTTCATATAAAGTTTCCTCTAAAAAAATGCTCATTACTTTGCTCAAGAACATTACCAAGAGTATTATTAAGAATTGGAAAACTCAAAGAAGAAGAAATAATTGGAAAATAAAATATCATTGATCCACACCACTAGGTAGTTCACTAGGAGTGATTCATTATCTTCAAACAAGATATTGTACTTAAAAAGAGAAGGATTAATCCAATAAGGAGAATTGGAACATCAAAGTTCACTCTCTAAAGGAGATTATCAAGTTTTAAAGAAGTTTGAATCACATGATCATTCCTATGAGCCAAGCAACTAATAGGATTTTCATTAAAAGGCATGCTCAAAAGGTCACTCCCTTTCAAATGATCAACATTATCAACATCATCACTAACTTGAGGTTCACTAATCATATCAAAAATATCCTCTCAAGTATTAGACTAGATTCACAAAAAGTTGATCAACACCATTTACACAAGATAATGTACTATCGTTCATTACAAAGGCTTCAACACTAGGTGGACTTAAATTTATCTTACAAGAAGAGTCAATTCGGTCATCAATAGGATAAACTAGTTTATCCACACTCTTAACATTTACATTATCATCATGAGGTAAATAATCATTAAGCTCACATGTAGGCAAGCTATCACTCACATCCAATTAGTTACTAGCCACATAATGATCTTTCACATTTTCTAAAGAGCAAGAGTTAGCTTTGTTACCTTGAAGACCTTGAGAAAATTCTTCTTTACCTTGGTGCAAGGTTCCTTTCAAAGAGTTGGAATACTCTTTATATGGTTTGATATATCAAACTTAATCAATAGATCTTTTAGATTAAACTCTATGTTTGAAGGTTGTATTCCTTCTCCAATTGTAACATTAGTGTAATGACCTGATTTTTGGTGATCTGTGTGAAATATTTATTTCTATGTGATTTGACCATTTTACCTCTCCATGTGGTTTCTTTGTGGGTTTTTTGGGTGTGGGGATAATTGGCATGGTTCCCAATATATTTTGGTGTGATTTGTGTGAGTTTGTGGTTTTTGGTGGCTTAAAAAGCCTTATGGTTGACTTCGATCAATATTTACTGATATGTGCATGGGATGGCAAAACAAACTACGCCATCATATTTGAAACATCAATTTTAGATTGGCAACATGGCTGTGTGGTATTATGGCTTTTATATCTGATTTGACCCTCTATTTAGAAAGTTGTATAATTGGGTTTGAGGGTCAATTTGTGAAAATAAAGTTTTTTCAAAAATAATATCACCTTTTAGTTTGGAGCATAAAATTTAGATGGGTTGCATAGCTCATTTGCGTACTCGGGATTTGGATGAATCTCAAGGGGTTTGCGGAGACTTGAAATTCTCCAAGTCTCCAGCTGGTGAACCACTCAGTTAGTTCACTCGCTTAAGTGATGCTTTGGTCAGTTAAGAGACTTGTCCTGACAACGAAACCATCGTCTAAGAAACTCCAAGCTCGCTTAAGCAATTGTCACTTAAATGATGGCCTAGTCGGTAAAGAAACACTAGCATGCCAGACACTTGTCGCTTAAGCAACAACCAAGTCTCTTACGCGATGTGCGGGGCTTCACTTAAGTGATTCCTAGTCACTTAAGCGATAGCCACTTAAGTTCCCCGGTAGTCTCTAACGCGATGTCTAGGTAGATTACATCCTCACTTTTGAGTTTTTTACACCATTTTCAATACATGGAGCTTGGGGTTCGAGTTTTTGGACATTTTTTTCCATTACTAAGCTTGGGTAAGCTCCAAATACATATTTCAATTAATTTCCTTCAATTTTTATCATTCAAATCTTATTTAAACTCAGATTTTAAAGTTGAAATTGTGGGATTTTGACACAGAAGTCCCAAATTAGCATTTTCTTCAATTTTTAACCTAATTTTAACCCATTTTCACTTTGGTTTTCTCCTTTGAGTTTATTTAATCTTTAAAAATATGTTTTGTTGATAAATTCTAGTTTTACCACTTTATTTTGTAAACCTATTTTAGGGGTCCGTTATGATCCCGATTCAAAAATGGGCAATATGGTTATCATCAATTTTGTTTTGATTAGTGAATTCTATGTATGTGTTTTAGAAGATTCTGGGTCTATGCTTGAGGTAAAAGTACTGTGTTAAAGGATTATTATATCGGTATCGATATTTGAGGTAGGTTATGGCTTAACTTTCTTCATACTGGGTTGGGTGGTTAATAATAATGTAAAAGTATGCTATGTGTCACAACCCAAACTAGGGACTGACCGTTATGGGTATCTCAAGTCTGCCGAGGATCGGAGACCATCCCTTTTTCCTAGGCAAACAGAATATAATACAACTAACAGTGGATGAATTCAAACATATAACAAGATAGAGCTGAGTTCCAAACATATAATAAGATAGTTAAGAGACTAGCTCAGAAAGAAATCTAAGAACTTTAACATCCATCCCAATCCATAGTAATCCATAAAGCCTTTACTAACCAAGAACAATCTAAGTCAGGACGTGCCCCCACCCATAGCAAGATGTGTCCAAAAGGAATGGTCCAAAACATAAATAAAACAAGACCATGACATGAGAGTCTTACGGAGAATGGAAACTCACCACTTCAAAGCTCACTTACGAGATCTCCAAAAATCACCTATCACTGCACAGGAATGAGGAGTGTCTCCGTTCCCTATATTGCATGAGGATACAATGTTTGAAGACGGTTAGCAGGGTGAGCGCTATCATGTAACTTAGGATAGGAATAAAATAATGACAATTCAAAATCAAGTCCAAAACTCTATGTACATGTTCACATACATGAACACATAGATATATATATAAGATTCTGGGATAGGAAGCAAGGTTTAGCATAAGATTTAAACCCATCAACCTAGACTGTGTATCTCTAATCATCCTAAGGCCACCCACGAGCTATATGGGTTCAGCTCCCCCTGTTGGAAGGATCCCAGTGTATGTTCATCGCACAAACTAGGAAAATCCTAGGATGAGCTAGGGAATGCCTCGACCCCAGCCAATACAAAATATATATATATAAGTGTGAACTATGCACATGGTCATAAAGACCTCTAAGCCGGTGAATGTGGTTTCCAGTATCGATCCTTTCAGGACCTCCACTTTCCACGATGAGCTACATAATCCCTTTAAGCCCAATTAAATTAAGTTTCACATAACCCATCCATTTAACTAAGGAAATATCTATTAAGGCATCAACCACAAGTATCGTCATACCATTACACTTGAAAACTTAAAATTATGCCATAACAATTCCAACCACTTGGGGGAATGCCCCGACCTCTTTTGTTTTCCTTGTTCATTAAATCAAGTTTAAAATAAAAAATATGGCCAACAAGGCCTTCAAAACTCATTTTATCCGTTTAACCATTTATGCAATGCAATAATGTAAGAAAATAAGACAAATTATGTGATTAATTATGTTTTAAATTCAATTATGCAAGTGGGTAAAGGGAACATGATTTCCAAACCAAATTTCAAAACCAAAATCATCATTTTGGGGGAATTCCTCAACCCCCATCCAATTCACCATACCCATGCACCCCAACAGGTTTTAAAATACATAAATAAAACATGAACACTTACATTAAAACCATTAGAATTTAAATTAAGTAACTATACTTTGAAAATCGTCAGTCAAATCAATCCATATGAATAACCATTTAAACGCATGCTTTAAGTAAAACAAGTTTAAGGGGAGAGGTACATGCCTGAAAGTATTACGATTTATAAAGGGAAATCAACCTCTGAGCCCTAAAGTGTTTTTAAGTCATAATTGGAGAAAGAGGTAAATAACCAAAGTTCCCCAATTAAAACACAGGAAAAACTATCACCAGTGACTATGAGTCACATTACGTCTCATGATATCTGGTTAGGAGTTATCACCATGATTCATAGTCTGGGCAAAGATATGGGGCCTCCTCACTATTTACCCTACGAGTTATACCCTATGACTCATACATGGACCTTATGACTCATAGGATCCTAATCATAACCACAATAGTGACTTTGACACCTACTCATAAAGAGTCATTATGATTCATGAAATCCCATTCGTAGTTAGAACAAAAACATGGGAAACCCTTACTTGTCACTCTACGACTCGATCCCTGTGGCCTATAAGAAAACCTTATGACTCATTAGTTGAGCTGAAGTCTGAGCAGTGAGCTCCAAACCTGAGAAATTTTAAGAGGCAAAAATATGGGGTGTTACTGTATGGGTATGGGGTTGCATCATGGAAAATGTTTTTAGGTTATTTATGTTCCCGTGTACGGGCCTATGTGGATAATATTTGGTTATTTTGAGACATTGATTTCTATGTGTGATTGTGTGAGGTTTTATATGATGTTAATAGCCTGGTATTGATATATATGTATGTTTTGTTGTTCTCTTTTTCATGGAAAATCCTAAATTTTGGGATTCATACGGTATCAACGACATTTTACTTGTATATTTCACTTTATGGTTTCTGAATTATATTAGATCATGGATGGTTGGTTGATTTTAGTAGATTTTTAGCTCATATGGTTGGTCTATTGGTTGGATATTGGAAATTCTTATTTTGGTTGGTTGTGAGAATTATATCCTCATATCATTTTCATTCATGAAGCATTGGTACCACCATGAAAATACTAGAAACACTGGCTTTTTCTGATAGAAAATTTGACATTTTTAAAAACCCTTTACCGATGCATGTGTGTTGAATAGAAGATATGGATATTGGTATTGGATATTGGTTGTATATGGGTTGAAGAACCCCCCATAGGTCCTAGCTCGAGAGCATAACTCGATAGGTATATATGAAGGTTGTGCAATAACCTCGCGCATCACATCATCGTCATCATCTTCTCCATCTTTATTGCATTCCATATGTTGTGTTTATTCTATGATTGTATTTTTGTTTATGACTTGATAGCTATCAATTTGTTCTATCTTCTTATACTTGTAATTGGTTTATATGTATACTTGATCCTCTTTCCCCCTACCTGTTTTTGTCATATGTGTATATAGTAGAACTATTAGTGGAGACGGTGTGGGCTACCATATGGGACATTTTCTAATTGTAGGTGACATGCCTATAGTTTGTATTTATGTCATAACCTGATTTACAAGTCATGATGGCACCTTCTCTATCCCGCTAGTAGGTAAGCCGAACTATAGCCCAAATACAGATGCAATAGGCTAACTTGGTGGGAAAATGGCCTAAAAGCTGAAAATTCACAATTTGAGATTCAAATAACAATATAGAGTCATCAAGGTCTAATAGATAGATAGAAACAAACAAATATCCCAAGATTGAGTAATATTGATACAAGAGCTACTACAAAAGAACTATGAGTCCTGAATAGACAAATACAATCCGTCTCAAAAACAAAAGACTGGACATAGATAAATAGAAGGAAAAGGGTAGCTAAGACTCTAAGAGCTCATCCAATCTCCAAAATCAACTCTACATGATCGTCGAATCAGCGGCGACAGCTAGTGCTGGGATTTGCACCAAAACGGTATAGAAGTTTAGTATGAGAACCAAAAACCATGGGTTTTCAGTAGGCATCATCGAGTGACTGAGCTAAATGAAGATATAAATATGATATGATACAAGATAGAATAAGCTAAGCAAAGGTAAAAGGGCAAACCTGAAAGTGTCCTCCAACATCGTTGCACAGGCATAAATAAATAGATCTGGAATGATAACATAACAATGGTACATTTATAACTAATAAGTTTCCCCCATAAACCAATAAGTGTGGAAAAGTAAATAACCCCACACAGGACCCTATAATCATGGAAAGTACAATAAACCACCACATTACCGTAACTTATAAACCACCACATTACCATAACTTACCGATTACCATGTCATAACAGAGAATCCATCCATCCTGTACCACATCATAATCAACCCTTAATGTTGGACTCAAACTGGAACTCATATTATCAATACTATCAATAATTGTTGGACTTGAACTGGAACTCATATTATCAATACTATCAACAATTGCCGCACTTGAACCAAAACTCATATCATCAATACTATCAACAATTGCCATACTTGAACCGAAACTCATATTCATAAGCGATATCAATGAATCATTTTAGTGAGACATCTCAGTAAGCTAAACTCAATAAATCATACCAATAAATCATAGCAACAAACCATCCCTTTACTCATATCTTTACCTCGGACCAAGAAGCATAGTAACAAGTTTCAACCATAATTACTTCTATAAGCCAAGTTAGTAGCCATATCTAGAATCCATATCAATACTAATAGTCATAAGTCATTCTTTAAGCATGTTCAAAATTTGTGTTAATAACCATATCTATAGGCCACCCAACTTATCTATAGGCCGTTAATCGTATCAATAAGCCATATTTATCTGCAAGCCACTAGTAATATCTATAGGCCATATTCTACCTATGAGCCATATCATAATTATGAGGCATATAATATCTATGAGCCATATTATGTATATAATCCATATCCTATCTATAAGCCACATTATATCTATACATAAGCCACACGATGTATATAATCCATAGTATATCCATAAGCCAAATTATATCAATATATGTGACACACTATACATATAAGGCATGTCATATCTTTAATTCATTCACCATCCATCATGCGGATATCTATACCACTAAGCATATCAATAGGCTAAGCTATTAATCATATTCGAAAGTCATATATATAATCACACTTGTAAATTATTTCTGTAACCATGCATGCAAGTAATATCATTAGGGATACTTGAAATTAGGATCAATCCTCCAAAATCCAACTAACATATGCAATAGCTATATTCAACCCCCTCGAGTGTCAACTCGACCATTAATAAGAGTATATCATACATGAATAAGACTATGGGGTTATCGCAAGTCCTGTTCTAAGGTGGGCCAGAGTGATCCACTTCTAATCCCCAAAAATCTATTTAAGGATCTTCTACCTCGGACTAGACTAGGGTATCTAAGTTCATTCCTAGATGTCAAGTAAGCCACAATTATCCCTAAAGTAGTAATCCTTCATGCATATCACAAACTATGGCAATTCTACCCAAAACGATAGCAACTAAAGTAATTTCCTTAACTTAAGCAACTAAGGATAATTTTACTCTAACATGAATGACTAGGGAAATTTCACTTACCTTGAGTAATCTGAGATATTCTCACTCTAAATATATACCATGAGGCCTAATTCACCTAAATCATAACTAACTATGCTAACTACTCCAAGTATATGGTTTCAAGGTAGCCTAATGGTCTAATTAAACCAAATATCCTTATTCATGCTTCCAACACCTAAATTCCGCCCCATATCTAGAATAATATCCTAATCATACTATAAGAAAGATCAAACTATGAATAAGGAAATCTTAGACTACTTAGGCGCCGATGAAAACCTAAAGAATCTGCTAAATCACCAATTTCCCTTTTTGGGAAGCTTCTGCAAGGTGCCACACAATCAAAATCATAATCTGCCCATCAAAATGAGAATAATACCCATATTTCACTATTGTTCTTTGGGTCCAAAATTACATAGAATCCCACATGGGGGCCATCTTATAGAAATCACATTTTCGAAACCAACTTAATGTCCCTCTATGCTTAAGGAATATTTATCCTAAAAATGGGTGAATTCCAAGCTATATTAGTGCTAAAATCAAGTCACCAAGCTTTTGAGATTGTTAGATGAGAATGGACGAATCAACCATGGAAATAATGAAATCTTACCATATATTTGAAGGAGAATTGCGTAATTAATCCTTAACCAAGCTTCAAAATCATCCACTAATATTATCCCCAAGCTCTGTCACTTTAAGGGTTTAAATATCTTACAGATGGATAAGAAATGGTGAAAGGGGCCAAGGGGGTATTTATACCCTTCCTAGGTACACGGGTATCAGATATGCTATATTTGGCCAAAGGTGCAGAAGTCGCTTACGCGACAACAGTATCGCATATGCGATATTGCCTTCCTACTAGAGGTGCCTCTTATGAGTCAAATATCGTGCAGATTACATAAGCGATCAAATATTTGCGGACACGAGTGCACTAGTACCAGTTGAGACTTGGAAATTTTCCAAGTCTCTGCCAACTCCTTAAGATTCATTCAGAATCTCGTATATGCAAACGAACTATGCTACCCTATCAAATTTGATGTTCCGAACTTAATGGCACAATCAATATTTCCATCCAAGGTAATTTCAATTGAAAGTGGGTCCCATACCTATTTTCTATTTTTCTTAACATCTGTCCAATAGCTCAAAATGAGCTCGGGTGTCTTGGGATCCAGACCAAGGGTCCACCTAGCCTAAAGTTGATATTCTGGAGTTGTTAGAATAACCAGAATTGAGAAACAAGGTCATTTTACTAAAGTTTTTGCCCGATAGCCAATTTGAACCATCGAAGACTTTAAAATAGGGAATTGGCTTTAATAACCAAACGAGCTACTCGATAACCAAATGTCAGTCCCAGTAAGTCACAAATGACTTGGGGCAGCTATAGGAAAGCTCTAAATGGCAAAAATAAGCATAAATATAGAAAATAACCAAAAGTGTCATTACAATATCCACTACTGAAAAAACTCGTTCGTGAAAGTAAAGATTAGGATGTATCTGAGCCTCGAATAGGTGAGGATACTTTGTCCGCATCTCACTCTCGATCTCCCAATTCGCCTCCACTACTGAGCAGTGCCTCCAATGAACCTTAACTACAGGAATCTTCCTAGTTCGAAACCTCTTGGCATCACTTGTCAAAATAAGCATAGGCTCCTCTACGAAAGTCAACTGCTCATCCAACTAGACTGAATCCCATCTAAACACATGAGATGGATCAGGAATGTATCACCGCAGCATGAAAACATGGAAAATTTGATGGACAACAACAAAATCTGGGGGTAAGGCTAGCTTATAAGCCACCTCGCCAACTGTGCAAAGAATCTCGAAGGGCCTAATATATCTAGGGCTTAGATTGCCTTTTCTCCCAAACCTCATTACACCCTTCATGCATGATACATGGAGGAATACCCGATCACCAATTTCAAATCTCAAGGTACAAAGTCTACGGTTTGCATAAGTCTTTCGCCTACTTTAAGCTACCCTCAGCTTGTCCTGAATTACTCTAGCACTATTGAACAACTCTTGAAGCAAGTTAGTACCATACGGCCTAATCTTGAAAGTCTCAAACCATTCAATCAGGGAATGACATCGCCTACCATATAAAGCCTCAAAAGACGCCATCTTGATACTTAAATTGTAACTGTTATTAAATGAGAACCTGGCCAAGTATAAGTGTTGTTCGCACCGAACTCCAAAATCCATAACACAAGCTCGAAGCATATCCTCAGAACTTGAATAGTCTACTCTAACTGGCCATCGGTCTAAGGATAGAAAGTGGTACTAAGATCCACCTGAGTACCTATCTCCTCTTGAAAAGCTCCCTAAAATCTAGAATTGACCACTAAACCCCCATTTGAAATGATATATATAGGTATACCATGCAAATAGACTATCTTACTAACATTGATATGAGCCAACCTCTTGGCACTGAAGGACATCTAAATGGGAATAAATGCCGACTTGGTCAACCGATCTATAATAAACCAAATACCAATAGAACCAGGGGAAGTATGAGGAAAACAACTAACAAAGTCCATGGTAATACACTTCTATTTCTACTAAGGCATGGGCAATCTTCAAACCAAACTACCAGGTCGCTGATGCTTGGCCTTCACCTGCTTACAACATAGGCAACGAGCTACAAAGTTTGCCATATCTTTCTTCATGCCAGTCCAACAATAATGCTATCTCAAATCTCTATATATCTTAGCTATACCTAAGTGAATAAAATATCAAAAACTATGAGCCTTGTGCAAAAGTGACTGAATTAAGTCATCAACCCTCGAAACACAAATACGACTATCAAATCTCAAGTACCCTCAAAATATATGGTAGCCATCTTATACTCACCACTCAACACCTATCAGGGATGATACAAAGTCTATTATCCTCAAGCTGATGATCCTAAATCTGCTCAAATAGCAAAGACCTCGCCTTTACACTGAAAGAATCCTCATGTAGTCTGATATATCAAGTTGCACTATCTAGTTGGCTAAGGGCTAAATGTATTATACCAATAACCTCTAAGAAACTGAAATACAAGCCAAGCCACCCATACGCACTGCTTTTTGGCTTAAGGCATCTGCAATCATGTTTGCCTTGCATGAATGATTCCAGATTGAAATGTCATAATCCTTGAGCAAATCTATCCATTAATGCTCTCTAGAATTAAGCTCTCTCTGGGTTATAAGATTATTAAGACTGTGATGATTTGAGAAATTCTCACAATACACACCACAAAAATAATCCCTTTGAATCGTAAGTGTAAATACTACCGTGGCAACTCTAAATCATGAGTGGGGTAGTTGCGCTCACACACCTTAAGCTACCTTAAAACATAAGCACTAACACAACCCTGTTGCATCAATACACAACCCAAACCGACACCAAAAACATTAGAATACACGATGAATCCCTCACCCTTAATAGGAAAAGCCAAAATAGGAGTCGAAGTAAGAAACTCCTTGAGCTTTCCAAAGATTGACTTAGACTCCTTGGACCATTGAAAATGAACCTCCTTTCGAGTCAATCTGGTTATAGGTTCTAAAATAGTAGCAAAACCCTCAACAAATCATCTATAATAATCGACCAAGCCAATAAGCTATGAACCTCAGTGAGATATAGTCATGGACCAAGTAAAAATAGCCTCAGTCTTCGTCGGTTCTACCATATCCCATCCTTAGACATCATATGGACAAGGAATGTCACTGACTCAAGCCAAAACTCACTCTTAGAGAACTTGGAGAAAAGCAAATAATCTCTGAAAGTCTAGAGCATAATCCTTAAATGGGGCATATTCTCCTCTCTACTCCTAGAATATACAAGGATGTCATCGATGAACAAAATTACAAAGGAATCCAAATAAGGCCTAAACACTTAGTTCATCAAATCTATTAATGTGGCTAGGGCGTTAGTCATCCCAAAAGTCATCACTAAGAACTCTTAATGTCCATAATAGGTCCTAAAGGCTGTCTTTGAGATATCCTTAGCCCTAATCCTCAACTGATGGTAATTGGACCTCAAATCAAACTTAGAGAACACCGCTGCTTCTTGAGCTGATCAAACAAATCATTAATATAAGGCATAGGATAGTGGTTCTTTACTGTCACCTTATTAAGCTGTCTACAATCAATACACCTGTGCATGGATACATTTTTCTTTTCTACAAACTATAGAGAAGCCCCCCAAGGAGACACACTTGGTCTAATGAAACCCTTACCATGAAGATCTTCAGGCTAAGAGTTCATCTCTTTAAGCTTAATAGGAGCCATATGTTAAGGTGCCATAGAAATAGGTCGGCTACATAGTTCAAGATCAATCACAAACTTAATACTACACTCAGGAGGAAGGCTAGGTAGATCAATTGGGAAAATAGTAGGATACTTATGAACTATAGGAATAGAGTCAAGCAACAACTCTCTATAATAACATTATTAATATAAGCGAGATAAGACTTATAATCCCTTGAAATAAGCCTCTTAACACACATAAAAGAAATAATCCTCATCGGCTCACAACTAACAACTCCCTTCCATATGATCGAGGGTATGTCGGGCATGGCTAAGGTAACGGTCTTAGCAAAACTATCTAGGACCATATGATAGTGGGATAACCAGTCCATGCCCAAAATTACATCAAAGTCTACCATGTCCAAAATAATAAGATCAGTATGAGTATCAACATCTCTAACAGTTACAACACATGATCTAAAAACCTGATCCACTACTAAAGAATCATCAATGAGAGTAGATACACATAATGTCATTGATAATGAATCCCTAGATAACTCAAACTGTGGAGCAAAATAAATAGAAACATAAGAATAAGTAGACCCTAAATAAAATAAAGAAAAAGTTGACTGATGGTACACAAAAATTATACAAATAATAATAGCATCTAAAGACTCAGCCTCGGGTCTAGCAAGTATTGCATACAATTGACCATGCTTGTCACTTGGCTGGACTCCTAACTAACCTCATTTCCTTCCTGCTTTAGAACCTAACACCTTAGGGATCACCCGTACAACCATCCATACCACTTTTATCTTAGGAATGAACTGCCCTAAAAAGTGGAACACTCTGAGTGAAAAAAACAATTTATCCATAATTGGGGAACTCCCTCAAGAAGTGACCAAATGATCCAAAATCATAACATGCCCCAGGAGCTAGATTAAAACTAGAAGATCTTGTTGACTTAGAATAAACACCATAACTAGAATTGCTTAAAGATGGACCCCTCAAAAACTGACCACGACCCAGGCCAGGATGATAACTAGAGCTAGACTCGCCTACATCAGTAATCTAAAGTGCGGCCTAAATAGGTCTACTATATTTACCTTGATGCTAAAACGATTGACATGGAGGGTAATTACCTTGAGAACTACTACCTCTGAACCAAGAGCTACTATGACTCCCGCTGAACCTACTCTGATATCAAAACCTCTTATTACTGCCCCCTTGGTCCTCGTAATGCATCTCTTCCATAAGCTAAGCATGACTAGAAATCTAAAAAAAGAGCTACCCACATGAACCAAATTCTGAGTAGAAATACGAAGATGAAGTCTCAATCCTCAGACAAAGCAATGAACCCTCTTATACTCAGTAGCTAGGATAGAAGCAGCATGCCTAGCCAACTCATAGAAATAAACCTCATACTCTACAATAGTCATAGAATCCTACTCTAACCTTGAGAACTGATCCCTCAAATAATCCCTATGGGTGTGAGGCATATACTTCTTTAAAAAGATCTTAAAGAATCGAGTCTATATTAAAGAAGAAGATTTAGTTGGACTGGAATCAAGATGACCTCTCCACCAATGTATAGCTTCCAAGTACAACTAAAAATTAATGTAATCCACACCATGAGTTACCACTAGGCCTAAATTACGAAGCCTATCCTCACAAGCAATCAGAAATACATATGCATCCTAGCCCGGTGAACCAAAAACCTAAGCGGAGCCAATCTTAAGAACCTACCCAACATCTTTTTATCCTTAGTAGAAATAGTAGGTTGGGAAACCACTGGCTGAGCGACTACCGGCTGAACAATCAGAGGCACAATAGGGACCTTAACTCTAGGAGTCGTAGCTACAGGCTACACTATCACCTGTGTACCACTCTGATCTGTGGACTGTGTAGCATCATATGGTGCACTACTGACATGACTCAAATCAGGGCTTTGTCATAATAGGCATTTTAAGTCTAACTGGGACTAGAGACCACCCCCGATACCCAACCCAACCAACCAGCATTAACCCTGTATCGGATAAATTCCAAATATATAATAAGATAGCATATTTGTACCAACCCAAACTCTAGGATAGTTCTATAACTATGACCAACCCAAGCAAGTCTAGCCATCTAATACCAACTAACAACGATAACCAAATCGATATAATAACCAAGTTCCTGTCCATAACATAATATAAAAGCATGAAACAGTAAAAATTTAGTCAAATGGTATCAAACCCAATACCAATGCCAATACAAAGGCTAATACCACTACTGACAGTGCCTATTCAAACCCATAGTAGTTCCACAAAGACTATATCCAAAAAAGAAACAATATCAGTTGAGACACGTGAAATATCCTAAGTTTGACCCTTAGAAAATTTTTTAGAATTCTGTTCTCCAAACCTAATATGACTCATGGGCATGAGCTGTATATTGGGGTACGAGTGGTATAGTCCTATCGTATGTTGACCAGTATTAGTTGGTGGAATGGTTTTGGTCATTGCAATGGGTACGACTTAGGGCTATGAGTCGTAAGTGCTTGATATGAGTCATAATAGGGACTCGTATCCTGGGTAGTATGTAATCCTTCTGGCATTTCATTCTACCAAGGATACTGACATGCCTCAAATATCGGGACATGTCGTATGGGCACCTCAAGATCACATGAGCCTGAGGTCGCCCCATAACCCAACCTAATCAACCATAATTATCAATGAGGGTCGGATAGATCTCATCCATAAAATAAGAATAGCGGAAATATAAGAATAATATTCAAAACTAGACAATAACTACCATTTTATTAATAACAACAGTCTAGCCAATATGCCCAAGTCCACAGTTATCCACAAAACCTCTAAACAACTGAGTCAAAGATATGTTGGGACAGGCCCCCAACAATAGCTAAGTACCACCCTATCCAAAGATACAAGTCTATGACATAGAATAAAATGACTATGAAAGGTAGGGCTTTTAGAGAATAGAAGCTCACAACTTTAAGGTCAATGCAAGAATCCACCCGAACACCTAATCACTGCATAGAAGAAGAAGAAGAAGAAGATGCTCTAGCATCTATATCGCATGGGGACGTAGAGTTTAAAGACGTTTAGTGGTTGGAGAACTAGAATGTAAATTAAGGATAAGGAAAAAATAATATCATCATTTAACAACAAGATAATATATCATACACAATCATATTCACACATTTTCTTTACACATTGATATATCACATGCCAATCAAGTTATCAAGACTTAAAAACACACTCAAATACTTCAATCATATGACATAAATTTGAGGACTCCGACATTCCATACTTCGGTTCATACCATCCTCATTAGGCATAAGACTTTAACAATATTCACATATCATCAAGCAATGTACTTTATCCATGGTTACACTTCATCAAGCAAAGGGGATACAACCACATAGTTACCCATTGAAACAAGGGCTCTACCCATATACCATAATCGCTTAGGCGTGGAACTCTAATCACATAATAACACACTCAACTAGACATGGAACTCTAACTATATTTGATCAGCTATAGAACTTTAATCACGAGTTAGAACTTTAATCCAAAGTCATCATATCTGATAGGCTATGGAACTTTAATCCTGAAATGGAACTTCAATCATAAGCCATAATAGTGGCTTGGCCATAGAACTTTAATCATGAGGTGGAACTTTAATCATGAGCTATCATAGGGGCTTGGCCATGGAACTTTAATCACGAGGTGGAACTTTAATCATGAGCCATCATAGTGTCTTGGCCATGGTACTTTAATCATAAGGTGGAACTTTAATCACGAGCCATCATAGTGGCTTCACCATGGAACTTTAATTGTGAGCCATCATAGTGGATTGGCCATGGAACTTTAATAACGGGGTGTAACTTTAATCACGAGCCATCATAGTGTCTTGGCCATGGAACTTTAATCCCTTATTTCATGCATCAGCATCCATATCATTCTTTTCAAGATATTAAGAGAATACCACCCATTCAGGAGCTCTAACTTATTTAGCTAATTCAATGTTAATCAGGACCACATGGTCCCCATGGGATCCTTCATTGATTAACCATATCAATATGCCAATGACTCCATTCAATTCTTCACATAATTCAATTTGTGGTCCTTAAGACCCAAACAAACCATTTATGTGTCATTAACAATATTATACCATATTTCCACCACACTTGGTTCCATTCATAATTCGAGTTCAAGTTTAGAGAAAATAAACCCCTCGTCTTAACCATAAAACCAACATGGTTAGAGATTAACAAATTACATGGCTAACTACACCAGCATAATACCAATTAACAAATATTTATAGAAAAAGGGCCATTGCCCTATTTAAGCCACAAGCTAATCCATTACTAACTTAATAGGGTTTCTATCAACCATTTCCAAGAATTTATGATTATTATATCTTAATACGTGTCCAATAAGGCCCTAACTAACCATCTACAAGTATCCACATTCATTTAAGCATTATTAAGACTCATTTATGCCCACTAGGCCAATTCAATAGATGCACATTTGACCTTCACCAAACTATTTAATTGTTGATCATTTCAATAGGACACATGTCTTGATTCAACACATAATTTGTTATATTTATGTTCACCAAGACCCACATAACCATTCATAATTCACCAGCAAATTTTCACTGCATTCTTACCATATTTAGGCTCAACACACACACAATAAGTTCATTCTTTTGTATAGGGTTTCAATCCCTTACAAGTTATTGACCTAAAAAAATATCACCAAATACATAATACATGGTTCACAACAACTTTAACATACCATTTACCAATCATTCATTCTCATTAGGACATTGCCCTAACTCAATACATCACCCATATGTAACTAGGCATTTCACTTAGTTATTTTCTCAAACACCTTTTGTACATACTGATATCTAGGTTATTTTCATGGTAAATATCATCAAGACTAGGGTTACTCAAAACCCTCACGTTAAACCACATACAACAAACATCCACATATGCAATCTACCATCAATAATATGTATCAACACAAGTATAAAAAAGAATCATCATTATTCATTGTTAGTTAGTAAAACCCTTTTTATTTAATTCAAAACCACCATGTACACGTACTAATTCAAGTGTGAAATACATGAGTTTAGAGTTATTTAAAGAGGGGAAGAGATAAATGCCTTAAAAAACTTGGATTGCCATCAATCTTCACTCTTCTTTCTTGCTACAAGATGAACACCTTCAAACCCTAGCCTCCAATCTTGTTTCAAAGAGCCTTTAGAGTGTTAGGAATTTTTAAGCCTTGAAATAGGAGGCTACCATTACTTATATACGTCAAGGACTTAGGGTTTTAGGCAAGGAAAATGACCAAAATATCCTTGGTTAAAATCTGGAAAATACACACGTGCAGGGGTACAACTCCCCCTCATGGTTCACTTGGCAATCATAACCTAGGGTACGATTGGTACCCTAACTTGTACCCAAGGCTTCCACTAGGTCAACCACACTGGTTAGGGTACGACTAGGCACCCTTGAGTAGTATACTAAGGGTACATGTAATTCCCTATATTATACTTAGTTTAGTTCAGCTCCTAGTACTTTCATAAGATGCTGAAAGCCTGAAAATTTAACTAAGTGCTGAAGACTTAGCCTTATTTTGACCCCTTAACTTCAAAGATTTTTAAGTTGACCTTCTGAGCTTTGAGATGATGGTGTTAGAGTTGATTAATATTCAGGGGTGTAAGCTATATGTCTTGGGGAAGTTTTGAAATTTTTGGATGAGGTTTGGGTCATGTTTGGCTTTTGATTCCAATAGCTCAATGCTATTCCACCACATCGTGCCGAGAATAGAGATAGGCATGCCATCGCATCACGCCAGGAATAGCGATGGGCATGCATTCGCATTGCGCCAAGCCCATAACAATATTTCAGTTTTGACTTTAATCTTCAGAGGGTCAATTAAGTTATTTACCCTTACCCCAAGTCATAAAAATAGAAGATTAGATTTTAGTTTAATCATTATACACACATTATTCATAAAATTCCTCTCCAAGAAACCCTAACCAAATTCCAAGAAATCCAAAACTCCATTACATCCTCTTCAATACAATCAAGAGTCTAAGTTTCCGCATTCAATAAATTCAACAAAAAGCCCTCAAGAACATCTTTAAGAGTTCAAAGTCACAAAGTCTTTCCTTCAACCTTGTGCCCAAATTGCATTATCTTAAGATTCTATTTACTTGTTTTAAAGTAGGGTTTATAACCAAGTTTATATATTCTTGAATCATGTGATTATTATGAGATTTAAAGCCTTAAGTTGATCATAAAGTGCTTATGTTTATGTTTTATATTGTGAGATTTCTATCATGCATGAGATTACACTATCTTGACTTGATATTGTTGAAGTATTTTCAAGATTGTTATTGAGCATGAAGTTTTGTTATGAATTGACTTTGAGTTTAAAGATTGGGTTTTTAAACCCTAAGTTTAAGTATTGATATTTCAAGAAGATCATGCTCTTAAGTTTTATTTGATGGTTTATACCAAGATTTAAAGAAAGATGGATCTTTTGTTCCTCAGCTAAGTGATAGAATCCACATTTATATATTTTGATCATAATTTAGAGCAAAATGATGCATAACAGGTTTTCATTATATAAACCCTTATGCTATTTTGAAGTGGATTTCCTAAAGAGAGAGCACATAAGTAATATGGGAGTAGTATTTGGCACAGAGTTGGGTATGATTCCAAGGTCTCATGCCCCATAACTACATGCCATCATAGTATTTAATGCCCATAGTAGGTTTAATATAGTGATCACTCTAGCTAGGTTCTATTCTGATGGCAAGGGTACAACAAATCTACCAACGTGGGTAAGAGACGTTGGACTCCATGATAGCTCACATGGTTTATGTCGGTTAGAAGAATATCCTAATAGAAAGTGTAAAAGTATAGCTTTTTAGAACTAAGTATTATGGCTCACAAGATTTATATAGTATACTTTTTGATTCATGATTTATGATTTCCAGTTTCAATTATTCAAGCTCAAGGTGAGTCATTTACATTTGGCATGCATTATTTAAAAGTTTATATGACTACTGAGTACTATTTTATTTATGGATTCACCCCTACATACTCAGTAAACTCCAGAAGTACTGATCCACATATATATCTATGTGCTGCATTGTCCTATAATGTAGGGCCTGGTGCTCAATTCTAGCAGAGTATTGATTTCGAGCATCTCCACCTACATCCTAGCTCTTGTTGATTCCTCATAGTTTGGGGGCCTATTCTATTAGATTTTTTATTGATGGAGTACTTTAGTTATTTGATTTCAGTTTCAGTACGAGTCAGGTGGGGCTTGTCCCAGTGGCTCTTTATTTAGAAGTAGAGACGTGTCCGACTGTTTTGGTTATAGACTTAAAAGTGTTTTTTTTTAAGATTTTAAAGTTTAAGACTTTCAGTAAGAGATTAAATTCAGTTTCAGTTAAGATATTAATCCAGTATTTCAAGATTTCATATGTCAATTATCCTTGTTATGAGTTTCAGAGTTGTTAGATGGCTAAAAAGGTTAGTTTAGGACTACTTGTAGTCTTCAGAAATGTATGACATCTGGGGTGTATTCTCGGGGTGTTAAGTATGACTCATTACCTAACTCATATAGACCACCTGTAACCAAAATAGTCCACTCCAGGTTAGGTTTCACTCGATACAATTGGGCAGTTTACTACTCGTGAGCTTGGTTACAACCAAAGGACAACCTTATCATATGGTGGATAGTATACCATCCTAACATAATATCTAGGGTACAAAAGGGAAGGTCATGGTAGGTACGAGTCATGACCTAGGGTACGACTCAAGTACCCCCAACCATATCCACTCTAGATACATCAAAGAGGTTGTTGTCTTCTTCAAGGGTTCAAGTCTAAGTGTTCCAATTATTTCCCACGTGGATAGGTAAGTATAGATACAAGTTAACACCCTAATATGAACCTAAGAAGAACTTACACAAATTGGAAAAAACACATAAAAAGGACACAATATAACACATATATCATGATCATTGCCATTCAACTAAAATCTGCAAGGTCACATTCTCAGGTATTTCATTCTCCCCCACGTAGGATCATTCGTCCGCGAATGATAGGTAAGGTAAGAATAAACACAAGTTAACATATCAACATGCATCTAACCATCCATTATATGAGTTAGAACAAGCACACAACGATGATGAAATACAACACATATCGTGATCGTCATCGATCAACCATTCTATTTCATTTATCCTAGGACTCTAATCCATCACTTATCCAACACTTACTCATTTCATAACTTAGGGACTCCATCCCATCGAATTTCAAAGATATTAAGCAACTCATAGCATTGGAGACTTTACTTCATCATCTATCAAAGACATGAACCAATTCAAAGTATTAGAGACTTGACACATAACAACAAGCCACACATCATTTCATAGTATTAGGAACTTTAATCCATGGTCTAACAAGACACCAATCAATTCACACATTGGGAACTTTAATCCATTATCTAACAAAGACATAAATTAATTTCAATTATTGGAGACTATACTCGATTATCTTATCAAATACACGATCAAAAATTAGGTGATTAACATATACCTCCATCACAAGCTTTCGGAATGGGAAACAAATGCAGGTACTTGGATTTCATGTCCCTTTCCACCTCCCAAGTTGTTTCCTTGGACTTATGGTTCCTCCATAGAACCTTTACCGAAGCCATCTCTTTCGTTTACAATCGGCGAACTTACCGATCCAAGATTCTCACTGAGATCTCCTTATAGAACAAAGAGTCTGAAATACCAATATCTTTTGAGGGAATACCCAAGGAAAGATCACCCACATATTTCTGTAACATAGATATATGGAAAGTTGGGTGAATGGAGTTCATACTAGAAGGCAATTCCAAATCATAGCCAACAATGCCAACCTTCTTCACAACAAAGTAAGGACCAATATATCGGGGACTAAGCTTCCCCTTTATACGAAACCACATCACTCCCTTCATGGGAGATACTACGCTATAGGCACAGAGTGATTCATAGTAACCACCAAGTCATAATTGAAACTCATCCTGACACAACATACCAAAGGTGAAGTTTTTTGGTCCAGACTCCAAAAGACATACCATCGCATACCCTTTGGCGATCCACTATGATCCCCCCACTAGAAATAGGTAACATGAATAGGAAAAGCCATGACTTCTAACTAAAACTCACTCTCAAAGAAATTGGCATACTAACGATGGCTCTTAATTTTCTCCACATAGCACAGAGGTGACCTACAGGACCCGCCCCCTCTTAGAATACACAAAGATATCATCAATGAGGATAAAGACAAGTATGTTCAAGAATGGATGCAAGACCTTATTCATTTAGCCCATGAATGCCGCCGAGGCATTGGTTAACCCAAAAGACATGTGAAGAAACTCATCAACCATGAAAATGGATTCTTGAGAAGACCCTTTTGAGTTAGGACCTTTCATTCAAACCCAAAAGATACAAACACCCTTGTGATATCAATTTTCGGGGTTGAGATAAGAAATAAATCTTCCCATAAAATGACCGACTAATTAGAGAAGTTAAACATGACACTATGGGTCTGAAAACCTAAGGAAGCATAACACGAGTACAACCAATTTGGCCCCAGGTGACATTAAAATAAACCATCTCTAACTCTATCAAGCCAACAAGAGCGTCTTTACCACCAATGAATAACACGCATTCCCTATAGACTCTTTTAATAACCATGAAGTCTCTAACTTGGGTAGAAGCAGGAAAAGAAGCTCAAAGACTCAGAACAAAATTGAAATACACAATCACTAAAGAAGGAAAACATACCAAGCAAAGTATATGCATACATAACATGGAGAAGCAGTTTTCAACATACCCATAACAATATTCGGGGGCACCTCAAATCCCTGTGATTAAAAGATGCATACAAGCGACTTTGGAAACGCCAGTACAAGAAATAGAAGTACAGGTAGCACCTTCTGGTGTAGAAGTAGAGAAAGTAACCACAGAGGCCCTGTTGGACAAAGAATCTGCTTGAGAGTAGAACTCTCGCTACATATGTCCAACCTGACCACAATGGTAACATTTTTCTCTCCCAATCTCACATTAACAACAATGACTCTGACCATAAAATCTATAAGAAGGGCAGGATGGAGCCGAATGGGTATCATTATCTTAAATTTGCGCACCCCTGGGTGCCAAAGCTAGAGAAGCGATAACCAACATCTTTTGTCTTTCTCAAGATGCAACCCTTATAGGACACTCCTATTGTAAGTGACCCAATTGAAAATATACATAAACCAATTTTTTTCTTTCTCCCAACCACGATGATATGATAGACCACAAAACCCATAAGGGGGATATGTGAATGAGAGTTGGACCTCTTATGCCCTATAAGCATTATCAATTTGAATATGCACATCTCCTAATGGATTTGAGTACGTAGCACGAGTCGTAGAGTGAAAACTAAGATTCACCCAGCACTTTCTCCTGGACTACTTTCCACTAACCTAATCCAACCGAGCAAAGGAGCGACGGAACCCAGCCTTTCGAGGTAACTGAAGAAAGGTATCACCCCCAATAAAGGGGTCAGTGGGAACAAGTGGAACCCCACGAAGATGGTCAGATATCACAACCCTTAGCCATGTATAAATCTCAAAAGTTGGATGAACATTGCCTATATTTCCCCCAATTGGGATAGAAGGGTTTGCCCAATTATTAGATCTCTTTGGACATATGATCTGAAAGATAAGAATACAGAAATCAAATAAATCTAAGACCTTAGACTCTATACAGCTTGAGATTGAAACACAAGAAAGGGAAACATTCTTAAATGTCTTATAGCCTCTCTCTTATAAGTGTGGAGCGCTTCACACCTATAAAAGAGACACTACTTGCACAAATTTGTAGACTCTCGACTAACGAAGAACCTAGGCTCTGATACCAACTTGACACACCCTAAACTTTGGGACATGTCGTATGGGCACCTCAAGCTCACTTGAGCCAGATGTAGCCGCATAACCCAACCTAATCAACCACAATTATCCACGAGGTTTAGATGGATCAAAACATAAAATAAGAATAGAGAAAATATAAGACTAATAGTCAAAACTAGACAATAACTACCATTTCATTAATAACAATAGTCTAGCTAATATTCCTAAGTCCAACATCATCCACAAAACCTCTAAATAATTGAGTCAAAGATATGTTGGGACATGCCCCTGACAATTGCCAAGTACCATCCTATGACATAGAATAAAATGACTATGAAAGGTAGGTCATCTGGAGAATGAAAGCTCACCACTTCAAGGTCAATGCAAGAATCCACCCGAACACCTAATCACTACATAGAAGAAGAAGAAGAAAAGATGCTTCGGTGTCTATATCACGTGGGGACACAGAGTTCGAAGATAATTAGCGGTTGGAGCACTAGTATGTAACTCAAGGATAAGGGTAAAATAATATCATCATTCAACAATAAGACAATATATCATTCACAATCATATTCACATATTTTCTTTACACGTTGATATATCACATGCCAATCAAGTTATCAAGACTTAAAAACACTCTCAAATACTTCAATCATATGACACAAAGTGGAGGATTCCGACATTCCACACTTGGGCTCAAACCATCCTCATTAAGCATACAACTTTAACAACATTGACATAGCGTCAAGCAAGGTACTTCATCCATGGTTACACTTCATCAAGCAAAGGGGTTACAACCCTATAGTTACCCATCGAAACAAGGGATCTACCCATAGACCATAATTTCTTAGGAATGGAACTCTAATCACATAATCACACGCTCAACTAGACATGGAACTCTAATCATATTTAATTGGCTATAAAACTTTAATCGCAAGTTGGAACTTTAATTCGGAGCCATCATATTTGATTGGCTATGGAATTTAAATCCCGAGATGGAACTTTAATCATGAGCCCTCATAGTGGCTTGGCCATGGAACTTTAATCACGAGGTGGAACTTTAATCAGACGCCATCATAGTGGCTTGGACATGGAACTTTAATCATGAGGTGGAACTTTAATCATGAGCATCATAGTAGCTTGGCCATGGAACTTTAATCACGAGGAGAAACTTTAATCAGGAGTCATCATAGTGGCTTGGCCATGGAAATTTAATCCCTTAATTCATGCATCACTATCCATATCATTCTTTTTAACATATTAAGACAATACCACACATTTAAGAGCTCTAGATTATTTAGATAATTAAACGTTAATCGGGACCACATTGTCCTTATGGGACACTTCATTGTTCAACCATCTCAATAGGTCAATGCATCCATTCAATTTATCTCACAATTCAATTTGTGGTCCTTAAAACCCACACAAACCATTTACATGTCATTAAAAACATTATACCATATTTCTACCACACTAGGTTCCATTCTCAATTCAAGTTCAAGTTTAGGAAAAATAAAACCCTCTTCTTAACCATCAGACCAACATGGTTAGATATTAACAATTACATGGTTAACCACACCAACACAATACTAATTAACAAACATTCATATAAAAAGGGACATTGCCCCTTTTAAGCCATAAGCTAAACTATACATACTTAACAAGGTTCATATCAACCATATCCAAGCATTTATGATTAGTATATCTCAATACATAGCCAACAAGGCCCTAACCATACAAGTATCCATATTCATTTAAGAATTATCAAGACTCATTCATGTCTACTAGGCTAATTTAATAGATGCACATTTGACCTTCACAAAACTATTTAACCATTGATTATTTCAATAGGTTATATGCCTTTCTACACATTATTTGTTACATTTATGGCCACCAAGACCCACATAACCATTCACAATTCATTAGTAAGTTTTCACCGCATTCTTACAACATTTAGGCTCAAAATAGAAAATAGGAAGGGATACTTAGACTTCATGTCCTCTTCAGCTTCCCATGTAGCCTCTTCAACCTTGTGGTTCCTCTTTATAACCTTCATCGAGCTACGTCCTTGGACCACAACTAATGAAACTGGCGATCTAAGATTTCAACTGGAACATTTTTATAAGATAAAAAATCTGAAATACCAATAACCTTGATAGGTACAATCTGTGATGGATCACCCACACACTTCTTCAATATAGATACGTGGAACACTGGATGAATGGAGCTTCGACTAGAAGGCAACTCAAACTCATACACAACACTACCAACCCTTCTCTAAACCAAGTACATACTTACATACCATGGACTAAGCTTCCCCTTCTTCCCAAAATGTATAATTCCCTTTATGGGAGACACCTTTAAGAATACATTATCCCCAACCTCAAACCTAACTTCCTATGCCTCACATCCGTATAGGACCTTTGCCGACTTGGGCAGCTTTAAGCTTATCTCAAATCACTTTCACCTTCTCTATGGCTTGGTAAACTAAATCTGGGACAAATATCTCCACCTCACCAACCTCAAACCACCCAATTGGAGACCTATATGTCCTACCATATAAAGCTTTAAATGGGGCCATCCCAATACTAGAGTGGTAGTTATTATTATATTCAAACTCTATACGAGGTAAATGCTCAACCCAATTATTGATGAGTGGTGATTTTACTACTCATTTGCACTCAATATTCATGCACATTACCATATTTTGAATGAATAAATGAGACATAATTGTGATTAAATGCACTAATATCCACATATTGCAAGAACATAGTTGATGAGATAGAAATATATAGGTCAGAGCAAAAAATAATCAAAAGGAATCAAGAAAGTGGAACTAAAAACCTAGAGCAGACATGGCCTTAGTTACTAAACCACAACTGCGGTCAGTCAATAAGATCAATCTACCGCGATCACGGACAAGCCTATGCGATTGCGGCCTAGCGAAAAAATATAGCCCAAGGAAGAAATCTAAATGCATGGCCGATCCCAAAATTTGACAAAAAGAAAGACTCAAACCCTAATCATTGACATATTTCATCTTCCCCAATTTTGAGACATTGTTCTAGGGTTATAGCCTCCATTTTTTGAGAAGAAAATATTGTATAAATTTTGGATGAATAATACTTTGGAGTTACTTCCAAGTTAAGAACTAGTAAACTCCCATTGAAGATTTGTTGGATCTCATAGTTTGAAGTAGTATTCACTTAGATTGTCTCAAATCAAATCAATGGAGATTTTGGGTAAAATCTTTACTTATTTATCTTATGAGTAGTTAGTTTTTACTCTTGGGATTATGCTAGAATAGGGTGTAATTACATGTGGGTTGTGATTTATTTGTGCATATGTTAATGTATTGGTTGATGGGTTCTATTGTTGCTAGATTAAATTGGTTGGGATTTGCGGGTGAAAACCCCAAATACTCAAATTGGTTTGTGGGTGAAAATCCCAAGCTTTTTAAAGCTCAATCTATTTTCAAAAGAAAGGTTTGGGTGAATATTAGGAACCAACATTATCTTTGAAAGGGGGATGTGAGAACCAAAGCAATAGTAGACAATTATTGGCATAGTTTGCTAAATTTTCACTATCTTAGACATAAGGGTGATTGTCCAGTTAACTATTTCTTGGGTATCATCCTAGAAATAGGGATTCCTAATTGAGGTATGGGGTGGCTTTATTTGACACACTCGTTAGGTACTCAAAAAAGTCAACGAGTGAAATCTTTGAGGCTATGTTGACAAACTAGCCCCAAGTACTTACAACCTAGCCTACCACATCATAGTCAATTCGAACATGCACTGAACTATCATATATCCATGCATATCTTGCCCCCAGGAAAGCATAATCCCAAGCTCTATGACTAATTGTTTAGACTCTAAGTATTCATAGCACCGAATTCGTACTCAAAAAAGCCAAAAAGAAATATTAAGTGTGATGCCTTTCAAACCCCCATTTTTATCTTTTTGTACTATTGGATTGAATTTAACTAGTATCTATCATTTCAAACTAATTTAGTCGCCACTCAAATTGTTCCTCGTAGATTCGAATCCGACTCTAAAGTTGGTTAAATATATTGACGATGACCGCCTTGCACTTAAATTGATGTGTAAGTTGAGCATTATCACCCAACTACCACCATAGTCAATCATGTAAGCACTGAGCATATCTTCCAATGTCTGAATAGTTCTTTACACTTGCCCATCCGACTGTGGGTGAAAAGTTATACTAAGAATCACCTTATTCCCCAAACACTTTTGAAACAACCGCTAATAGTGTGATGAAAATTGTGTTTCGCGATCTGATATGATAGAAACAGGTACCTAATGTAACTTCACAATCTCTTAGAGATACAACCTTGCATAATCCTCAACTAAGAAATTTATCCACACTGGCAAGAAGTGAGAAGACATTGTCATCCTATCCATAATAACCCAAACCGAATCAAACTAATTCAAGACAGGGGGAGATCAGTAACAAAATCCATATTGATTACCTCCCATTTCCAAATAGGTAACTCAATTTCTTGATACAATCCTCTGGGTCTCATGTGCTCAACTTTTACTTGTTAGCACACCATGAACTTAGCCACAAAACTAGCTGCATCCCACTTCATATTGTTCCACCAATACATATCCTTAAGGTCATGATACATTTTTGTCGAACTAGGAAGAATAGCATAGCTCGACTCATGCACCTCAGCCAATATCCTCTCTTGTAATCCATACACATCTAGAACCCATAATCTCCCTTGGCACCACAAGGTACCATCACCACTAACCTCAAAGGACATTACTTTCTACCCACATATATCACCTTTGATACTCATCAAGACAAGATCCAACACTTGTTTCTCCTTTATTTCAGCACTAATAGATGATTGTGCCACCTTCTGCACAAACACACTACCATCTTCTGAGTCTAAGAGAGGAACTTCAAGGTTAGCCAAATGGTGAATATCTTTCACTAACTCCACTTTCCTTCATCCACATGAGCCAGACTTCCCATGGATAACCTGCTAAGAGTATCAGTAACCACATTAGCTTTACCTGGATGGTAGTGAAGACTCATGTCATAATCCTTGAGCAATTCAAGCCATCTTCTTTGCCTGAGGTTCAGCTTTTTCTGAGTAAACACATACTGCAAGCTCTTATGACTAGAAAAATTATCCACATGCATGCCATATAGATAGTGACGCTAGATTTTCAATCCAAACACCATAACCAATATCTCCAAGTCATGAGTCGAATAATTTTTCTCATGCATCTTTAATTGTCTTAAGTCATAAGCTATCACTTTGCCATGATGCATCAAAACACACCCAAACCCAACACTGGATGCATCACAATAGACTATAAAACTGTCAGTGCCTTCAGACAAGGTCAGAACTGGAGCTGAAGTTAGCTTATTGTTCAGTTTCTCAAAACTACCCTCACAAGTATTAGACCATAAGAACTTTACCTTTTTCTAAGTCAACTTAGTCAACGAGGCAGCTATAGAAGAGAAACTTTCCATAAATCTTGTGTAATATCCAGCTAAATCCATGAAGCTCCGAATATTGATTGGAGTCATGGATCTAGGTCACTTGTTAACCACTGAAACTATTTGTGAATCCACTATGATCTTTCACTAGAAATGATATGACCTAGAAAAGTGACGGCGTTCAACCAGAACTTATATTTCAAAAATTTGGCATATAACCACTACTCTTTCAGGGTCTGCAATACAATGGGGGTGATTGGTATGATCCAACCCACTCTTTGAATACACCAAAATATTATCTATGAACACAATGACAAGCAAATACAGAAACTGTCGGAAGACTCTATTCATCAAATCCATGAATATTGATAGGGCATTGGTCAACCCAAAAGATATAACCAGAAACTCAAAATGCCCATACTTAGTTCATAAAGCAGTCTTAGGAGTATCCACCTCCCTAATCTTTAGTTGATGATACGCAGACCAAAGATCAATCTTCTAGAAAATCTTAGCACCCTGAAGTTGATCAAACAAATCATTTATCCTTGGAAGAGGGTACTTATTCTTTACCATTACCTTATTTAGTTGCCGGTAGTCAATACATATTTGAAAGGAACCATCTTTCTCATGCACAAATAATACTGGTGCACCGCACGAAGATACACTAGGACAAATGAAACCCTTGTTTAAAAGATCCTTTAATTTCTTCTTAAGCTCCTTTAACTTAGTTGAAGCCATTCTATATGGGGGAATAGAAATAAGGCGAGTGTCCAGAACAAGATCTATCCCAAAATCAATCTCCCTATTGGGAGGAACACTAGGAAGGTCATTAGGGGAAACCTCAGGAAGTTTATTCACAACCAAGACAAAATATAAAGAAGGACCCTCCGAATTAGAATCTTTAACTCGGACTAGGTGGTAGAGACAGCTCTTAGAGATTAATCTCCGAGCTCTGAGATATGATATGAACTCCCCTTAGGAAATAGGAAACTACCCCCCTCTCAATAACCAGGTCATTAGAGAATTTAAAGATAACCTTATGGGTTTGATAGTCTAGAGAAGCATAGCATGAGTGTATCCAATCCATCCCTAATATAACATTAAAATCTACTATGTCTAATTCAACCAGATCTACTAAGGTTTCCCAACCACCCACAGACACCACACAACCCCTATAGACTCTTCTTGTAAATGCAAAATCACCCACTGAGGTAAAAATAGAAAAAGGGTCTGAAATAAACTCAGGACTGAAACCAAAATGCACAACCATAAATAAGGTCAAATAAGAAAGAGTGCACCCCAAATCAAATAAACAGTGCACATCATGGGAGAAAAGTTTCAACATACCAGTAACGACATCAGGCGATGCCTCAGACTCTTAACGAGTAGTGAGAGCATAAAGTTGGTTCTGACCAGTGCCGGAGCCAGATGGTCCACCCTTTGGTACCAGAGCTGACAAAGAGGTAGCATGAACCTTGTTTTCCCCAAAATCAACCCTACCAATAGGATAGTTTCTAATCATGTACCCTGGCTGGCCATAGTTGAAACACTTGTCCTTTCTTTCATCATAATAACCTTGATGTAATCGACCACAAAATATGCAGGGAGGATATCATAGAGCTGATTGGGCTCTACTAGACTGATATTAGGAACCCTATGCTATATAATTATTTCCACTCTAAAAACATCTAACACTTGATGGATTTGGAAAGAGAGAACAAGCCATCGAGTGAGACCCATAATTGCCCCACCTCATCTTGGATCATTTTCCACCATCCATGCCACTCTGTTATTGACCACCACCCTAATCAAAAAATACAAACTTATTATTCTTCCTCAGTAACGCCCCAAAACATGATCCCGAGATATCACACGGTGCTCAAGGCTATGAGTAGCCTCAAGCTAACCCTTTGAGCCTGCTACTAAGTCTGAACCTCACTTCAAGATCATCTAATAAAGATATAATATTATATTATACTAACACAGAACTGAATAAACTATAGATAATGTCTAAACAACAAATGTTGAAAGTCTGTAAATAAACTCATAGTTTGACAAGCCTCTACTACTAGTAAAGAACAAGAGAGCCATTAGGACAGACCCCCAACTGACTCAAACTAAACTAAAAATGATAATTCAAATACTATAAAAGCTGGAAATCTAAAGAAGTAGGCCCTCGAATCATGAGGACTCACCAATTGTAGAAGCGTAGATAAAGATGCTTAAACTACTCATGTTGTTGATACAGAGCACCTAAACCTACATTATAAGACAATGTAGCACATAGACATATATGTGAATCAACACTTCGAGGATGTACTGAGTATATGGGGGTGTAATGCATAAGTAAACATCATCATAATTAGAAAGTAAATGCACGTGGATGTATATGACTGACATAAGTTTGATTATCCAAAATATTAAAATATAAAATCATGTATAACCAATCATACTTGTAAATCTAGTGAGTCATAACACTTAGTCTTATAAAAGCTTTTCTATCATTCTTTTCTTTTGAAACTTTAAAAGCTTTGAGACTTTAAGACCTTGGGCTTGGGAGTTTCTTCTAACCGACATAAACCATGTGAGCTGACATGAGTCCAAGGTCTTGTCCACGTTGGGGAGAGCTGTTCTACCCTTACCATCAAAAAAGAACCTTAACTTAAGTTATCACAATCTTAGTCATCCATATAAAAGTGGGAATAATCTTAGTCCTATGGTGGCACATAGTTCTGGGGCATGGGACCTTGGAATCATACCCAACTCAGTCCTAAATACTACTTCGACACTTATTGCTCAGAACTTTTAGGAAATCCACCTTAAAATAGCATAAGGGTTTATAATTAAAACTGATTATGCTTCTCTTCTATAAATCTCAAACTATGTGAAAAAAAGTGGATTCTGTAGCTCAGCTTAAGATCAAAAGACAAATCATTGCTTTTGAAAGAACTTATCAAACTTGTCAATAAAACTTGAGATCATAATCTCCTTGTAAAATCATCAAAGATACTTAGGACTCGAAATATAAAGCTTTAATACATCAATAATCAAACTTAAACTTCTTGCTCAATAATCATCTTAAAAGCTTTCAACAATCTCAATCAAGATAGTGGAAAATAAATCATAATATGAATCTCATGATTTCAAACATGGATATATGTAAATTTCTTACAATTGAAGCCTTAAATAACGTGATAATTTCATAAACAAAATAGTAAGGATTGGGTAACAACCCCAACTTGCAAATTATGTAATATTTAATAAAAATCCAGTTTTTGGGTACAAGGACGAAAGATTTATCCTTGTTCAAACCCCACATACCTTAGATAATGAACAAAATAAATAAGCTTTCTTTTTTAGATGCTATTTGTGCTCTTAAATAGATATTCTTGAAGCTCTTGGTCTAGGGAACTTAAAACTTGAAATAATCTGGAGAAAGGATGGTGGAATCTTGAGTTTCTTGGAGATGAATGTTGAGCCTAGGGTTTTGGATGAGAATAATTTTGATGAAAGTTAGCATATAATGCTTCTAAAAGTCTTTAAGCATGTGTTTGGATGGATTGAGGGTTGGGGAAAAGTCACAAATACCCTCTTTTAACCCTTAAATGAAACTGGAATAATAAACTGGGGTCTCAATTTTTTTGGCCATGGCGTGACGCGCCACTATCGCGCCAAGCCACTGGAAAATGCCAACTGGTAAAATGCTTGGTGGCGCAATGCGGAGGTATCACGTTGCCACCTTGGATAGGACCTGAACACTTGGTGTGATGTGCCAATATCGCGATCTTTCACTGGAATTGGACAATTGGAAATTTGGCTCTTTCTGTGATGCGCCAATATCGTGGAGGGCCACTGGAAATTGAAAATTAGGAATTAATACTGCTCCGCGAAGGGTCTAAATGATGGTGTTTTACGACTGGAACTTAAAATAGCCATAACTTCTTACCCAATTATCGAATTTAGGTAAATCTTATATTGTTAGAAATCTTATTCGATTTCCTACACCATGGAAAGTTCAAATGTAAAGAATTCCACACAAAGTAAATAATATTCATCTTGGAATCTATCTCTTAACATCCTAGGGATGGATTCTAGCTAGAAAGGTATGGGGTATTACAATATCTTCCCCTTGGAAACATTCATTCTCAATATGGCTAGTTAAGCTGAAATTTCTAAAGAACCTAAGAATATAAGATAGCATGCACAACTGAAACGAACTAAGCAACTGAATCTAAATTATTTTGAGCTTTTGAGTAACTCGATGAGTGCATAATCTTACATGAGGACATCTATATTGTTGAATATCTGATTATAAAGGAACTAAATCAAGGAAGAGTATTCCTTTTGGCTAGATCTGAGTTTGCAGCGAAAAGGTGAGGGTACTTGACTCGCATATCTACTCCTACTTCCCAAGTAGCACCCTCAACCGACTGATTTTGCGAAAGAACTTTGACCAAGGGAACCTCTTTGTTCCTTAGTCTACCGATCTGATAATCTAAAATCTCAAATGGAATCTCTTCGTAAGAAAGACTGTTCTGAATATTTGATATTTCTAAAAGAACTACAACGGTGGAGTCACTGATGCACTTCTTAAGTACAGAGACATGGAATACAGGATGAACTGCTGACAAATTTGTGGGCAACTCACTCTCATAAGCTACTTTCCCAACATGACTCAAAATTTTGAAAGGGCCAACATATCGGGGACTGAGCTTCCCCTTCATGCCAAATCTCTTCACCCCTTTCATGGGTGAAATCTTTAGATACACTAAATCAGCAACTTCAAACTCAATATCTCTCTTTCTTACATTTGCATATGATTTTTGATGACTCTGGCCTATTTTCAATCTTTCTCATATCAACTTGACTTTCTCTATATCTTCAAATACTGCATCAGGCCCAAGTGAAGCAGCCTCACCCACTTCAAAACAACCTATTGGTGACCTACATCTCCTTCTATATAGAGCCTCAAATGGGGCCATCTGAATGCTAGAATGGTAACTGTTATTATAATCAAACTCAATCAATGGTAAATGCTCATCCTAACTACCTTTGAAATCAAGTGCACATGCCCTCAATATATCCTCTAGAGTTTGGATGGTCCTTTCTGCTTAACCATCTATCTGAGGGTGGAAAGCTGAACTAAGATGGACTTGGGTACCAATACCCTTCAGAAAGGCTCTCCAAAATTGGGAAGTAAACTGAGTACTCCCTATTCGAGATAATAGACAAGGGAACTCCATGCAATCTGACTAACTCTTGGATGTAGAACTTAGCATAGTCTTCAGCTGTATAAGATGTGTAAACTAGAAAGAAATGCACTGACTTAGTCAATATGTCTACAATAACCCACATCGAATCATGATGATAACATGATTGGGGTAAACCAGTCACAAAATCCATATTCACCTCTTCCCACTTCCAAGTGGGGATACTAAACTCTTGCAACATACCACCAGGTCTTTGATGCTCTACCTTAACGTGTTGAAAAGTTGTACACTTTGCTAAAAACTCTGCTGTATATTTTTTCATACCACTCCACCAATAAATTTTCTGCAAATCACGGTATATCTTGGTAGCTCCGAGATGAATAGAATAACGCGCGCCATGTACTTCAGCCATAATTTTTTATCTCAGATCATCTATACAAGGCATACACAATCTACCCTGGTATCTCAATATGCCATCTCCCCATTGGGAAAAAACCTCTACTTTTTGGCCTTTAACTGACTCTTTCAGTTTGACCAAACTAGAATCCATGTCTTGCTTCTCCTTCACTTCTGAAACTAGGGATGACTCGAAACTACTCTGAACCTAAACATTACCATCAACTGAATCAACAAACCTAACACCCAATCTAGCCAAATGATGAATTTCTCAAGCTAATTTTTTCTTATCTTTCTCCATATGAGCAACACTGCCTATAGACAATCCACTAAGGGTGTCTGTCACTACATGGGCCTTGCCCAGATGATTCAACACACTCATATCACAATCTTTTAGCAACTCTAACCACCTTCTCTGATGGAGATTCAACTCCATCTGAGTAAACACATACTGCAAGCTTTTGTGGTCCATGAACACATCAACATGCACACCATACAGATAATGTCTCCATATTTTCAAAGAAAAAACCATTGCAACTAACTCCAAATCATTGGTTGGGTAATTCTTTTCATGAGACTTCAACTGTCTAGAGGCATAGGCTATGATCTTACCTTTATGCATCAACACACAACCCAAACAAACTCTAGAGGCATCACAATACACCATAAAACCATCGATACTATCAGGTAATGCTAACACTGGGGCTGAAGTGAGTTAAGTGTTCAACTCCTGAAAACTCTTCTCATAGAAATCTAACCACAGGAACTTAACTTTTATTTGGGTTAATCTAGACATAGGAGATGCAATATATGAGAAACCTTTAACAAAATAGCAGTAATAGCCAGCTAGACCCAAGAAACTCCTAATTTCTGACAGAGAGATAGGTCTAGGCTAATTTCTTATATCTTTTATCTTTTGGGGGTCAACTCTAATGCCATCGGCCAAAATAATATGACCAAGAAATGTTACTGACCTTAGCCAGAATTCACACTTGCTAAAATTGATGAATGATTGATGATCTCTAAGAGTTTGCAAGATAATTTTAAGATGGTCTGCATGGTCATCTTACTACGGGAGTACACAAGGATATCATCTATGAACACTATGACAAACATATCTAGGTATTGCTTGAACACTTGATTCATGAGGTCCATGAAAGCTGTGGAGCATTGGTTAGCCCAAAAGACATGACTAAAAACTCAAAATAACCATAATGAGTTCTAAAAACTTGCAAATCATGTATATCTTTAATAAAAATCCAATTTTTGGGCATAAGGATGAAAGATTTATCCTTGTTCAAACCCCACATACCTTAGATGATGAACTAAATGAATAAACTTGCTTTTTGAGATGCTATTTGTGCTCTTGAATGAAGATTCTTGAAGCTCTTGGTCTAGAGATCTTAAATCTTACAACAATCTGATAAAGGATGGTGGAATCTTTAGTTTCTTGGAGATAAATGTTGAAGCCTAGGGTTTTGGATGAGAGTAATTTTGATGAAACTTAGCATATAATCTTCTAAAAGGCTTTAATCATGTGTTTAGATGGATTGGGGGTTGGGGAAAAGTACAAAATATCCCCTTTTAACTCTTAAACAAAACTGGAAAAATTAACTGGGGTCCCAATTTTTTTTCCTTGGCGTAACGCACCACTATCGCACCGAGCCATTGGAAAATGCCAACTAGGAAAATTCTTGGTGGCGCTATGCAGAGGTATCGCATTGCCACCTTGGATGGGACCTGAACACTTGGCGCGATGTGCTAATATCACAGTCCTTTATAGGAATTGTACAATTGGGAATTTGGCTCTTTCTGCGATGTGCCAATATCATGGAGGACCACTGGAAATTGACAATTAGGAATTAATACTGCTCCGTGAAAGGTCCAAATGATGGTGTTTTGCAACTGGAACTTAAAATAGCCATAAATTTTTACCCGGTTATCAGATTTAGGCGAATCTTATATTGTTGAAAATCTTATTTGATTTCCTACACCATGGAAAGTTCAAATCTAAAGAATTCCACACAAAATAAATAATATTCATCTTGGAAGCTATCCCTTAACATCCTAGGGTCGAATTTTAGCTAGAAAAGGTATAGGGTATTACAATATCTTCCCCTTGGAAATATTTATCCTCGAATGTGGCTAGTTAAGCTGAAATTTCTAAGAAATCTGAGAATATAAGATGGCATGCAAAACTGAAATAAACTAAGGAACTGAATCTACATCATTCTGAGCTTCTAGGTAACCCGGTGAGTACATAAACTTACATGAGGACATCAATATTGTTGAATATCTGATTAGAAAGGAATTGAATCAAGGAAAAGTATTCCCTTCAACTAGATTTAAGTTTGCAGAGAAAAGGTGAGGGTACTTGGCTCGTATATCTGCTCCTACTTCCCAAGTAGCATCCTCAACCTACTGATTTTGCCAAAAACTTTAACCAAAGGAACTTCTTTATTCCTTAGTCTACGGATCTGATGATCTAAAATCTCAACTGGAATCTCTTCGTAGGAAAGACTATTCTGAATATCTCACCTTTCTAAAGGAACTACAACGGTGGACTCACCGATGCACTTCTTAAGCATAGAGACGTGGAATACAGGATGAACTGCTAACAAAACTGCGGGCAACTCAATCTCGTAAGCTACTTTCCCAATATGACTCAAATACTGACAGGGCTAATAGACCGAGGACTGAGCTTCTACTTCATGCCAATTCTCTTCACCCCTTTCATGGGTGAAATATTCAAATATACTAAATCGCATATGATTACTGATGACTCTGGCTATTTGCAATCTTGCCCTAATCAAGTTGTCTATCTCTATAGCTTTAAACACTGTATTAGGCCCAAGTGAAGTAGCCTCATCTACTTTGAACCAACCTATTAGTGACCAACATCTCCTCACATATAGATCCTCAAATATGGCCATCTGAATTCTAGAATGTTAACTATTATTATAAGCAAACTCAATCAATGGTAAATGCTCATCCCAACTACCTTTGAAATTAAGAGCACACGCCCTCAACATATCCTCTAGAGTTTGGATGGTGATCTCTACTTGACCATCTGTCTGAGGGTGGAAAGATGAACTAAGATTAATTTGGGTACCAAGATCCTTCTGAAAGGTTCTCCAAAACTGGGAAGTAAACTGAGTACCCTTATCCAAGATAATAGATAAGGAAATTTCATGTAATTTGACTAACTCTCGGATGTACAACTTAGCACAGTCTTCAGCTGTATCAGACATGTGAACTGGCAAGAAATGCATTGACTTAGTCAATATGTCTTTAATAACACATATTGAATCATGATGACGATGTGATTGGGGTAAACCAGTCACAAAATTCATATTCACCTCTTCCCACTTCCAAGTGGGGATGCTGAACTCTTGCAACACACCACCAGGTCTTTGGTGCTCTACCTTAACCTATTGACAAGTTGCACACTTTGCTACAAACTCTGCTTTATCTTTTTTCATGTCACTCCACTAATAAATTTCCTACAAATTATGGTACATCTTGGTAGCACCAAGATGAATAGAATAACGTGCGCTATGCGCTTCATCCATAGTTCTATGTCTCAGATCATCTATACAAGGAACATATAATCTACCCTGGTATCTCAACATGCCATCTCCCCGTTGGGAGAAAACCTCTACCTTTTGGCCTTTAACTGACTCTTTCAGTTTGACCAGACTAGAATCTATGCCTTGCTTCTCCTTCACTTTTGAAACGAGGGAAGACTCGGAACTACTCTGAACCCAAACATTATCTTCAACTGAATCAACCAACCTAACACTCAATCTAGCCAAATGATGAACTTCTTGAGCTAATTCTTTCTTATCTTTCTCCACATGAGCAACACTGCACATAGACAATCTGGTAAAGGTGTCTGCCACTACGTTGGCCTTGCTAGGATGATACAACATGCTTATATCATAATTTTTTAGCAACTCTAACCACCTTCTCTGACAAAAATTCAACTCTCTCTGAGTAAACACGTACTGCAAGCTTTTGTGGCCCATGAACACATCAACATGCACACCATACAGATAATGTCTCCAGATTTTCAAAGCAAAAACATAGTTGCTAACTCCAAATCATGGGTTGGGTAATTCTTTTCATAAGGCTTCAACTGTTTAGAGGAATAAGCTATGAACTTACCTCTCTGAATTAACACACAACCCAAACCAATTCTAGAGGCATAATAATACACCAAAAAACCATTGATACCATCAGTTAATGCTAATACTAGGGCTAAAGTGAGTTGAGTTTTAACTCCTGAAAACTCTTCTCGCAGGAATCTGACCATAGAAACTTAACTTTTTTTAGGTCAATTAAGACATAGGTGATGCAATAGATGATAAACCTTCAACAAAATAATGGTAATACCCAGGTAGACCTAAGAAAATCCTAATATCTGATGGAGAGATAGGTCTAGGCCAATTTCTTATAGCTTCTGTCTTTTAGGGATCATCTCTAATGCCATCAGCCGAAATAATATGACCGAGAAAGGCTACTACCTTAGCCAAAATTCACACTTGCTGAACTTGGCGAATAATTAATGATCTCTAAGAGTTTGCAAGACAACTTTAAGATGGTCTGCATGGTCATCCTTACTATAGGAGTACACAAGGATATCATCTATGAACACTATGACAAACATATCTAGGTACTGCTTAAACACTCAATTCATGAGGTCCATGAAAGCTGCTGGAGCATTGGTTAGCCCGAAAGGCATGACTAAAAACTCAAAATGACCATAACAGGTTCTAAAAGCAGTCTTCAGAATATCACATTCCCTAACTTTAAGCTGATGATAGCCGGATCTAATGTCTATCTTTGAGAAATAACTTACACCGTGCAATTGATTAAAAAGGTCATCAATTCTAGTAAGAGGATATTTGTTCATGTTGGTGACCTTATTTAGCTGATGATAGTCAATGCACATGCGCAAAGAACCATCTTTTTTTTGCACGAACAGTACGGGAACACCCCATTGAGAAATACTAGGACATATGAAACCTTTATCTAAAAGATCTTTGAGTTGCTCCTTAAACTCCTTAAGCTCTGTAAGAGCCATACGATAAAGAGGGATAAAAATAAGCTGAGTATCTGGGAGAAGGTCAATACCAAATTTTATCTCTCTATCGGGAGGTACCCCTGGGAGATCTTCTGGAAAGACATCTGGAAACTCATTTATTATATTGACTGATTGAACTGTTGGGGTCTTAGACTTAGTATCTTTAACTTAAACTAGATGATAAATAAAACCTTTGGATATCAACCTTTTGGCCTGAAGATAAGATATGAAATGACTCTTGGGAGACACTGAACTACCAGACCACTCAAATATTGGCTTATCTGGAAAATAAAACTTCACCACTCGAGTGTGACAATCTATAGAAGCATAATGGGAATGGAGCCAATCCATACCAAGAATAAGGTCAAAATCAACCATGTCTAACTCTATTATGTCTGCTAACATGACTCTATAAAGAATAGTGATAGGACACTTTTTGTATATCCTTTTAACAACAACTAGCTCACCTACTAGAGTAGAAACTAAGAAAGGCTCAGGGATCATTTCAGAACTTATATCAAAATTCACGAAAACTAACGGGGTCACATAAGAGAAACTTGACCTGGGGTCTAACAACACATACACATCAAAATGAAAAACACGAAGTATACCAGTAATAATATCTAGTGAATTTTCCTACTCTTGGCAGGAAGGTAGAGCATAGAGCTAATTTTGACGTTGTCTGCCACCGATACTGGATGAAGCACCCTGAGGAGGGGCTAGGCGAACTATAGGGGCTGGTGCACTAGTAGCCTGAGTCTAAAGACGAATATCTCTATTTTCGTGCTTAGCATACAGACACTCTCTAATTCTATATCCCAAATTGCCTCAACCAAAACAACCCTTCTTCTCGACCAAGCACTCACTAGGTTATGTTCTATCACACTTAGCATATGGAGGATAATTAGGCTTACCACTCACACTATTCTGGGATCTAGACATAGAAGAGTTACCCCACTGCTCCAGCCTACCTCTGGGAGCGGGAGCACTAGCTGAAGACAGCATTGGCATAGATGAACAGTTCTGAAACTGTGGGTGATTCCCCCATGTGATCTGGTCTGACCATACTTAAACTACCCTATTCTATCCCTTTTATTTACTCTCTCTCTCTCTTTCCTTTATCTTCTCTACATTAATCCGCTGAGCATGTATCATCAATTAAAAAGATCCATGTCTCTATTGAGCATAGCATTCCTACACTCTTCAACTACTAATCCAGACACACCGATCATAAACTTACTCATGCTTGACCTAGGGTCAGCCATCTAATCTGGGGCATACTTAGACAACTGGTTGAAATTGAGGCAATACTCCTTCATTTTCATGGAGCCCTACCTCAGGTTCATAAACTCTTCTATCTTATCCTCCATTATCTCATGTTGGAAAAATTTGTTTAAGAATGCATCCTGAAATGTCTGCCAAGTCATAGAAGCTGTATTCTCCCCTCTACTTTTCTTCCACATCACTACCCAATCATAAGCAACATCCTTCAGCCTATAGGATGCCAATTCTACACTCTCTTCCTCAGTAACATGCATCACTTGGTTGATCTTCTTCACCTCATAAAGATACAGCATTGGATCCTCACCTGTTTTCGACCTAAAGAATTCTGGTGAGTTTATTCTCATAAAATCTTGAATTCAGACTATGGCTAAACCCCATCCTACTGAGGTGGACTGCAGCCTGATGATTACCTTGAATATTAGCAGTCACAACTTGGGCTAGAACCTGAAAAGTTGCTCGAAACTCTATATGTGACACATTCTCATTCAAAGGATTGTGGCTGAGGTGGTTGGTTATCATTTCTATGGGTATTAGCTCTATGAGGAGGCATATTTTATCAAAAAAGAGCATGAGTTAATAAAAGATAGAGACATCTGTAAGCACGATGGATTATGAAAGAAAGAGAGGATTTTCCTAAAATACTCCATAGCCTCTTTCTCATAGATGTGGCGCGCTTCACACCAATGATCAAGACTCTATGTAACACGTCTTGTCTGACTCCCTAGGACTCTCTAAACCTTAGGCACTGATACCAAGTTTGTAACACCTTAAAATCTGATCCCAGGACGTCACACAGTGCTCAAGGCTACAAGTAGCCTCAAGGTAACCCTTTGAACCTACTACTAAGTCTGAACCTTACTTCAAGATCATCTTATCAAGAAATAATACTGTATTATACAAAAACTGAACTGAATAAACTGTAGATAATGTCTAAACAAAAAATACTGAAAGTCTTTAAATAAACTCGTAGTCCAACAACCTTCTACTACTAATAAAGAACTAGAGATCCATTGAGACAGACCCTCAACTGACTTGGACTAAATTGAAAATAATAATTCAAATACTATAAAAGCTGAAAATCTAAAAAAGTAGGCCCTCGAATCATGAGGGCTCACCAACTGTTGGAGCATAGATAAAGATGCTCGAACTACTCACGTTGTTTATACAGAGCACCTGAACCTACATTATAAGACAATGTAGTACAAAGACATATATGTGGATCAACACTTTGAGGATGTACTGAGTATATGGGGGTGTAATGCATAAGTAAACATCATCATAATTAGAAAGTAAATGCATGCGGATGTTATTACTCACATAAGCTTGATTATCCAAAATATCAAATTATAAAATCATGTATAACCAATCATACTTGTAAATCTAGTGAGTCATAACACTTAGTCTTATAAAAGTTTTTCTATCATTCTTTTCTTTTTAAACTTTAGAAACTTTGAGACTTAGAGACTTTAGGCTTGGGAGTTTCTTCTAACCGACATAAACCATATGAGTTAAGATGGAGTCCAACGTCTTGCCCATGTTGGGGAGAGCTATTCTACCCTTGCCATCAAAATAGAACCTTAACTTGAGTGATCACAATCTTAGTAATCCATGTAGAAGTAGAAATAATCTTAGTCCTACAATGGCACATAGTTCTAGGACATGAGACATTGGAATCATACCCAACTCGGTGCTAAATAATACTCCCATACTTATTGCTCAAAACTTTTAGGAAATCCACCTTAAAATAGTACAAGGGTTTATAATTAAAACTAATTATGCTTCTCTTCTGTAAATCTCAAACTATGTAAAAAAAAGTGGATTCCTTAGCTTAGCTTAAGATCAAAAGATCAATCTTTGCTTTTAAAAGAACTTATCAAACTTGTCAATAAAACTTGAGATCATAATCTCCTTATAAAATCATCAATGGTACTTAGGACTTGAAATATAAAGCTTTAATACATCAATAATCATACTTAAACTTCATGCTCAAGAATCATCTTAAAAGCTTTCAACAATCTCAATCAATATAGTGAAAATAACTCATAATATGAATCTCATGATTTCAAACATGGATTTATGTAAATCTCTTGCAATTAAAGCCTTAAATAAAATGATAATTTAATAAACAAAATAATAAGGATTGAGTAACAACCTTAACTTGCAAATTATGTAATCTTTAATAAAAATCCAGTGTTTGGGCATAAGGATGAAAGATTTATCCTTATTCAAACCCCACATACCTTAGATGATGAACAAAATGAATAAGATTGATTTTTGAGATGTTTTTCTCTTGAATGAAGATTCTTGAAGCTCTTGGTCTAGGGATCTTAAAACTTAAAATAATCTGGAGAAAGGATGGTGGAATCTTGAGTTTATTAGATATGAATGTTGAAGCCTAGGGTTTTGGATGAGAGTAATTTTGATGAAACTTAGCATATAATGCTTCTAAAAGGCTTTAATCATGTGTTTGGACAGATTGGGGTTGGGGTAAAGTCCAAAGTACCCCCCTTTAACTCCTAAATGAAACTGGAAAAATAAATTGGGGTCCCATTTTTTTTACCTTGGAATGACGCGCCACTATCGCGCCAAGCCACTAGAAAATGCTAACTGGGAAAATTCTTGGTGGCGCAACGTGGAGGTATCACGTTGCCACCTTGGATGGGACCTGAACACTTGGCATGACACGCTAATATTGTGGTTCTTCACTGGAATTGGACAATTGGGAATTTAGATCTCTCTGTGATGGAGCAATATCATGGAGGGCCACTAAAAATTGACAATTAGGAATTAATACTACTCCGAGATGCGCTAAGGGTTCAAATGACGGTGTTTAAGACTGGAATTTAAAATAGCCATAACTTCTTACCCGATTATTGGATTTAGGTGAATCTTATATTTTTAGAAAGCTTATTCGATTTCCTACGCCATAAAAAGTTAAAATCTAAAGAATTCCACATAAATAAATAATATTAATCTTGGAAACTATCCCTTAACATCCTAGGGATGGATTCTAGCTAGAAAAGGTATGAGGTATTACATCCTCTCCCCAATTTCGTCTAGCTTCTTCTATTACTCTTCCTCGACCTACTGCATATATACAACCAGTCTGTAGATGTCCATATTCTTATTCAACAAGGCAGCCTTACTCTCCAAAATCATGTCTCGGGACAACCCAAAAGTGAACTTCCTCATTCTAGCCTTCATGCTAGAAACCAACTCATGAGCATACCAAGACAATTAGTGAAACTTTATAGAATACTCTTTGATTGACATTTTGCCCTACTTTAGGTTAACAAAATCTTCCGCCATTGTCTTCCTCAACTCCTAAAGAAAGAAGTGGTCCAAAAAAGCACTAAAGAAATTATCCCATAGGGCTGACCTAGCATCGTCACCCCTTGACTACTCTTATTCTTCATACTATTGGTATGCTATGTCTTTCAGTTATTAGGTAGAAAAATCTACATCCTCCACATTAGTAGCATGCATAATGTAGAAGATCTTTTCTATCTCATCAATAAAACCCTAAGGATGTTTTTCAACCTTAACACTAGTGAACACAGGAGGGCTCAACCTCACAAACTGGAAAACCATTGTGGCCCCAGAAGATGGAGTAACAGAAGCACCACGCTCATCTTGAGAAGATACCAATTGAGTAAACATATGGATAGAATGACAAAACTCAGCATCTATCACATCTGACTGAGGAGCTCGAGAAGGGCTAGAAGGGACTATTGGAACTCCAAGAGGACAATTAGGAATTGGACCCTTAGACAAGGTCTGGACACCATAAGCAGAGTGTGTCCCATTAGTATTGTCCCCAAGTAGGATAAAAGAGTTTACATGAGCTTCAGATCATTGGGAAGGCATGATCTGAAATGTGAATAAACGAGAATTAGAGGAAAATTTAAGACCTTAGAATCTATAGCTCAAAAATAAAACACAAGAAAGATGAACATTCCTAAATGCCTCGTAGCCTCGCCTTTATGAGTGTGGCGGGCTACACACCCTTAAAAGAGACTCTACTTGACATGGCTTTGTGGACTCCCAATTGACCATGAACCTAGGGCTCTAATATCAATCGGACATGACCCAAACCAGGGCCTAATCGTGTTAGGCATCTCAAATCTAACTAGGACCAGAGACCACCCCCAATACCCAACCGTAACCCCATACACTCTATGTCAGATAAATTCCAAACATATAATAAGATCAATCAATAATAATTCAAAGATATTAAATAAAGTCTATATTTGTAATCGAACAACCTCAATCATTATCAACCTGGTGCCAACCCCAATGCTAATACCAATACAATGGATGAGACCAATACTAACATCACCCATGCCAATAGTAGTCTGACAAAGACTCTAACCAGAATCAAGTAACAACTGATCGAGACATACGCCCGACCATATCCAAAACCAAAATTCAAGAAACAAAAATAACGAAAAGAAGTCCATAGCAAGAAATGGAGTCTTCCAGAGTATCAAAGCTCACCATTTTAATATGACTCAAAGTTGTCCCTGAATCTAAGTCATTGAGCAGAAGGAATAGTAGTATAGTCAGTTCCTATATCACGTGGGGTTACAAGACCCAAAGTTGGTTAGCTGAGTAAATATAAGTATGTACTCAAGGATAAAAATAAAATAATGTCGTTATTCAAAATCAAATTAAATAACCATATGCAATCACACATACATATATATCATATCGAGATAGAGAACCAGGTTTAGCATACATTTAAAACCTTAACCTGGGTTATGTAGCTCTGCTGCCTTAAATGTCTACCTACAGGCTATATGGGTTCAGCTCCCCCTTCTAAAAAAGCCTCGGTGCATGTTAGCCACATGAATTAGAGAAAAACCTGAGATGACTAGTAAATCTCCCTAAATATAAAGTGTGGCAAATAAGCATACGGTCACCATGACCAAACTTTATATCGGTAAACATGAGTTTTTAGTATTGGTCCCCTTGAGACCTCTACCTTCCATGGATTTTCTAACACATACCTCTTTAAGACCATATTAAAACCCATTACACATTCCAACCATTTACCAAGTAATCTTTTGTTTAGGCATTAACTGTTAGTTTCATCATACCAAAATTAGAGCTTTCAAGTCTATACTTTTATGTCATACCAAAATCATTAAACCAAGTTGACTCCAAATTTTCCAATTAAACCAAAACCATGGCCACCAAGTCCTTTCTAAACCATTTAAAAGAAACTAGACAAATTCAGGTTCCATTACCATTTATGCAATGCAAAGATATCAAGACTAGTCAAACAATGTGACAAAATCATTCTCATTGGCATTTTAATACATAGGTTGAGGGCACATAAGTTTCAAAACCATAACCAAGTAATTTGGGAATCAATAATACACTAAAATCTATTTTCCATTAACAAGCATCCCATGATGTCAAAATTATACTAAAAGCATGAAAGAAAACACAATTAAACCACGAGAAATATTATTCAACCATGAAGATCCAAAACCCCCCAACCACTATTTCAAACCATAAATATATCATAAAAATCATACATTAAAAATATGTTCTTTGTAAAATAATAATGAGGGAGGAGTAACATGTCTTAGACACCAAGAAGGACGAAGAGAAACCACCCTTGAAAATCTTAATTTATTATCTTGTTGAAACCCTAGCCTTTTGATTAAAAAAGTGTTTGGGAGAGATTTTAAGAGTGATTGATTGGGAATAATATGTTAAAAAAGTCCCAAAAGATGTTTTAAGTTGTGGCCTCAAAGGGTGTTAAAAAGAGAAAATGTCCAGAATGCCCCCAACTTAACTGTAAAAATACTGCAGGTGGTTACAAGTCGATCCCGTGACTCATGAAAACAACATACGACTCATGCCATTGATTCATCACTAATAAAGTGAGTTGGACACCCACACATTGCCCATCATATATGTAATACCCCAACCTTTTTATGGTTGTCCTTAGTCCTCTGTCAGGCGCTTAGAAGCCTAACTTTGATTATTTTATTGTAACATGATAGTCACACATATTCGCACAAGGACCTCCAATTTGAATTTTACAAGTTTTTATAATTCAATAGTATTTGGTGGAAGAATCAGGTTCATGATATATGTAAGGACAATTTTATGTCATTAGTTATTCTTAGTTGTTACCTGAAGTGGTGCTTATATATAATTAAATATAAGGTGTGTAATATTTAATAATTGTTAATATCTCTTTCATGTTTATCAATTAGTGGCTACTTTTAATAAAATATCCAAGGATATGCTATGGGTTAGAATCGTTTGGCAACAATCTAGGTGGACCACATATTTGATTTATGGGAAATTTATGTATTTGTTTATTTATTATCATTGTTAGAAGATAACTCCAATTATAAAATAAATTAATTAATCCTTTACTATAAGACATGATTTATACATAGGAAATTTGAATGAATTCTAGTAAATACGAAAAGAATCTCTCGGACTTCATGAATGATTTTCTTTGATTAATGAAAATTTTTTAGTTACGATTCATTTTTGTATAAACTAAGTTTAGTGAGAGTTTTATAACTTGTTATTATTTTAAAGGAGATAAAATGTTCATTATGTTAAAATGTTATTAATATGAAAGGTAGGCTTTATTTGGTATAATTTTCTATTAATTGTGATATATTTAAAAATAAAGTATTTATTTTATCATGAATTTATATAATATCCGAATATATATGTAATGGATCAAAAATAATTTATATGGGCCACCACCAGTTTCACGTGGAAAGTGGAGGGAACATCCAGCAAACATTGTGTAAGTGTTGGTATTAAATTTATTTGACATTTGGAAAGTTAATTCTTTCTTTAAGAATATCCATTAAGTTAGGCATAAAGAAACCATTTTTTGATAAATCGAAAGAACCATCAGATTGTTGGTTTCTTCTTGGTATAAACATAGCTACAGAGAAAGTTAGGTTGTAAATTGCTTTGGCTATATGCCTTTATTAGATTGATATCCCCTATTTCATATTTTTTTTACTATGGGGAGAAGGAGATTATTACTGGTTGAATAAGTTATTATAGCAGCGTAGCACTCAAAAATTCATGGTAGCTTTGGAAGATAATTATTAAGGTATGTTAAGGTTATCCCTTCTCTTTTTGGCATGATTTTGAAAGTATTACGACTTTCGGGTCTATCGAGCTATGGGGGAAGTTGTTGTAAGATAACTAAAAATAGAAATAGGAAATCGAAACAGCACTTAGTAAATTCAACTCTTTATTATTAATTCCCTTAATTGCTCCCACTCCCTCATTTGATTAGTTTATTTTCAGTTGTCACATGTTAATTAATTCCACATAGTTAACTGAAGAATCTCAATTATAATTTTATCTTCTTCATGTTATTTGACATTGAATTGTGACATCTATAAATGTACTTGCTCCATAACATAGGAGTATAAATACAAAAATTATATAACAGTTACCAAGACTTGACCAACGTGAGTTTTTATAAGCAACAGACTGGCGTTAAAGGATCGCCTAAACATGAATTATAGTTACAGCCACTATCGTATATGATCGTGAACCTTTAAAGATGGGTGGTTACATGAAGGTTACTTTTGGAGAGGACATTTTACATACATATGTATATGAATTGTGGTGTTGGTATTTTTAAATTTGTGCTTTACATATTTTAGATATTGTGGTGATCTTGTCAACCCACAAAGCAACTTGGCTATTTATGTTGTGAACTGTTTGATGGGTTAAGATTTTTATTGTGGCTTGGTGTTCATGTTTTTTGCCCACATCTATATATATGCATAGTTCGTATGCATTACATTTCATGCTTTAGGCGGCTAGGATTTGGGTGTGTGCCTATATCACATGCATTTCAATTTATTTATTTTTTAGGCTAGGGCTCAGGACGTACGCCTACACTACATGGATTCTATTTTACATGATTTTGTAATCGAACTTTTGATTTTTTGTCTCTCATCATGTGTGGGGACTGTGGAGGTTTGGTAAGTTGTTATTATTATGGCGATATAAGAATCAGACACATAGAATTGGTGGTCAGTTACCGATGGTAGGTCGTCGTGTTATAAGCATATGAGTTAAAGTAGGGGCAAGTAAGGTTATTAAAACTTGGGTGTGTTGGATCTTATTTCTTGTGCCTCACTCCTTTTGTTTTAATCATGTGATTGTGGTTAGTCAGCACCTATCAAGCTTAGAAGTGGCCGGATATATCGTGGGGTTAATTCACTATTAATACTAGTTTTACCACTTACATTAGTTTAGAATAATGCCTATAATAGGAGGATGAACTGTGGTAGGTTTTACTGATTTACAACAGAAACAAGTATGTACAGGCTAAATTTTCTTTCCATGACCTAGTTCTTAATTTCAAGATTCTGAATCTGGTACACTATTGAGAGATATCTCATAGAGCTTTCTGATTATGTTGTTCACTCTCATTTGAAAGAATTATCTTGTGTCGAGAGCTCATGTTAATTTTGTGTTTAGTGCCATGTTGGAGGTAATGCCCTGGAAAAAAAATCTAGTCATAAGGATAGTTATTATGCGATAAAACACCGATAGGAAAAATGTTAGGGGTGTAGATATATCATAGGGTGTGAGTAAGTAATTTTAAATGTTGTCAGGTTGTATAGGGTTTAGTAAAACGAGCGTATCTCGGTGCTACAACTTATGTTCTTATTCAAAAGCTGATTCTTCTTTTATTGCTCCGAAATAGTTGACGCAAGAGAGGACTAGTTCTGCCCAGTTCTTTAGTTTAGAAACCCTCTATGTGCTACTGTTAGTATTTAACTTATGTCTTCATTTACAAAATGTATTTTGTGGTGATTGTGGATTTTTTGCGACCCCAATACATACCTATAACTTTCATGAAGGTTATTAAGCTTGGTTACGCCGTCTACTTATTCAAAACTAAGTTGCAACGCTGAATAGTAAGGCTGTCCAGATTCACTATTTTACGGACTTAGTATGATTTGCACAAACTAAGGGTACTTTAGATATTAATATTAATTCATATCAATATAATTTGAGGAACTTAAAACAATTAATTGGGTAATAACTTAAACTTTCCAAGTTATAGTTAGGTTGAAGATCTGTAAAAGACTAAGGTTTTCCTATAACTTAGAACTTTTACCCTAGTTACCCACGAATGTACCTGTGATACTTGTTAAATTATACCCTCTAATTATTTACTTGATCGTATACTTTATTTGGGTAATACAATCATATATTGCTTGATTCGATATCGCTTCTGTCCCATTAGGATAATGTGACCTGTAGAGTCCCTATTGGTTTGATTATACAACTTTATGTCTTTATTTGGAATGTGCATTTGTTCCTAATTTGTACCTATTCACTTTCCTCAATAGTTCTTATGCTCATGTACCCTTTTAATTTTTATCATATAGTAAGTATTTATTATAAGTCCAACCTCTTTATTTGAGAAGTTATGTGTCACCAATTGAAAGCTCAATTTTGGGATGTCTAGATGTGTCTTCAATAAACTCGTGCTAAGTAGAACTATTTGTCCTTTTTTTATACACCGTAGTGGATCATTTATCGACCTAAAGTCCTTACTTCTCACATGGCCTTATGGTTTAGTTGTGTATGTTCACCGTGTCTAATAAAGTTCATTGAGTCATATGAGTTTTTGAGTGTCACGTTGAAGTCCTCTTTTTTTTCTTTCTTTACTTCATTTGTCATTGTTGTTGCCTCGAGCATTTTATCTATATGTCTACATCACATGTTTATAGTTCCAACAGCTCAAAAGGATTATGATTACCAAAGTAACAATCTCAAAGGCTAATTAAACTAAGTAACGGAAATCTGTAAAATGGGTAGCAGCCCAAGGAGTTCTTATACCTAGAACAGGGCCGATCCCAGTTGATATGTTAATGGCTGGAAGCCCAAGGGGTTCTATTACCTAGCACAGTGACGATCCCAGTTAATGTATTTACAAGTGGCAGCTCAGGGGCATAAGCCTAGCATGGGCCGATCCTGATTTGATATTTACCATTGATCAGCTGGTTATTTGCATTATATGGACTACAAATATTATAAAGCAAGAAAGGAAAAAAATAACGTAATGAATGTACTTTACATGATTCTACAGTTATAACAAAATGTGATCTTCTATACTTGCCCCTATGGTTACACATTGATAGCTGGTTTCATTCAAGCTCTTATTTTACATATGGTCACTTTATGCCTTACATGCTCAGTACATTCTTTCGTACTGACGTCCCCATTGCCTGGGGGGAACTGCATTCATGCCTGCAGGTTATTAGAAGGAAAAGAGGTTCTTGCTACGTATAATCGAGTTCAGCTGATGATTGGTATGCTTTGTTTTTTCCAGAGTTGCCGAGTCTAGAACTTATTTTTGGTTTGTATAATTGATGAATATTATGAGGCTTATCCCACCTAGCGAGTAGATATTTCTCATCTTAGAGGCTTATAGATGATTGTTGATGTGGGTCAAGTGGTCAGTTACAGTCCAATTGTCCTTATGTTATGCTTTTGTTGCATTTGTGTTACCACCATTATGCTCCCTTATTTTAAAATTCAACTTGTCCTTGAGATTCCACTAATGTTATTTGGTTAGGTTTTAGGTTTTATGTACAGTCAAATGTGGCACCATGTGCTAGTCTCGCCTCTATGATTTTGGGGCGTGACAATATGACTCCCTGATCCCACTCGTTACCAAACCATACGACTTGTATAGCCTAGTCGTACCCAAAATAGAATCCAAAGGGATTGACATTAGACAACATATGATTCAACTATACCACTCGTACCCTATCCCCACAGCCCTTAGTGAGCCACTCTTACTTGAATCCAAGTCAAGTCACTAAGTTACTGATTTGATTAAGGACTATCCAAATGAACCATCACCACACCTAACAAATCATACCACCCCAATCGTAACCATAGAAGAATCCCAACCACCACCTACTGGACTTCCTACAACTAGAGTCACCTGAACAGTACCCACACCATACGAATCTTATGGTGAATCGTAACTAGGGCAGTGAGTTCAAAACTCATAAAATTTCCAAGGGCCAAAACCCAGGGTATTTTAGTGAAGGTGATTTGGGATAAACTTAAGGCCACCCAAAGTTGTCAAAAGTCCTCTGTAGATGTAAGGCAAATAGAGTTGGAGTTCATTTTTGGTGATTGGGTGTTCTTGAAGGTGTCTTTCATGAAGCGACTGATGCAGTTTGGTAAGAAGGAAAGCTCAGTACTTGATATGTTGACTCATGCTTGGTTTTGAAGAGGATTGGTAATGTTTCTTACAAAATTGAATTGCCTTATTGTTTAAGATCCATACATTTCATGTTTCATGTTTTGATATTGATAAAGTGTGTGGATGATCCTTTAATAGTTGTTCCTATGAAGGAGGTGGGTATTTTAGATTTCTTATCATATGAAGATGCCCTGATTGATATTTTGGATCGGCAAGTCCATCGGTTGTAAAGAAAGGATGTGGATTTGGTAATGATTCTTTGGATGAACCAAAAGGTTGAGGAAGCTACTTGAAAAGCCGAAGAGGACATAAAGTCCAAGTATCTATTCTTGTTTCTAGTTTTGGATAATCGTGTTTAAGGTATGTGTATTCCTTAACATATTTGTCTTTTGTCTTTGTTAAAGCTAAGATTAGTGGTATGTAGAGTCAAATCATGCTAATAAATTCCTTGTCCTGTCATTCAAGGATGAATGATCCTAAGGGGGGAGTATGTAACACCCAGGTGTTTTGACCCTTGAAAATTTTATGAAATTTTATCCTTATTATCCTGACTACGACTCCTCTGACGAGTTGTAGGGGGTCTTAATAGGTTGTAGTGACTCGATCGCAACTTAATTAGAACAAGTGGCTTAGTATTCTGCTCTAAGTACGAGTGGCTCTCAACTAGTCATCAAGACTTCTTACGGGTCATAATGACCAAGTTGTAAGGTATCCAGAAAGTTTAGCCCCAGACATTGTCTTCATTATAACTTGATTCTATGAGTCATAAAGACTCATGATGAGTTATTATGTCCCAATCATAGGGTATCCAGTGCGTCATTCCAAAATTGTTACAGTCTTGAGTACGAGAAGTGGATACAATTCGTTAAGTATGGTTATGAGTAGGTGGCATTAATCATAGCCTAGTATGGGGCCTTTGTGGTTCTATCTTAACTATGACTCCTTGTGATGAATCGTAATGTATCCTTATGAGTCATATAGGGACTCGTAGTACCTGACGACTAAATTTCAGTTCTAAATTAAGGGTACTTTAGACAATTCTCTCCTTACCCGATTAAAACCCCACATCCATAAAGAACTTAAGGGTGTTATATTTTATCCTTAACATACTCAAACACTTCAAAAGGCTATCTTAAATTCTCTCAAGCAGTCATACTTAGGGTTTCTAAGAAGTAGGTCATCCAAGGGCTTAAGGGTTGAATTTCCTTGTGAAACTTGGTATTTCAGGCATGTTACTCTTTCCTAATTGTAAATTTTTTAAAAGCATATGTTTTAAAGTTTTTTTCATGAAATATTGATGTTAGTTTTGAAAAAAGGGTTGAGGGTTTTGAATGCTTATTGATTGAATAATGTTTTCCCATGGTTTACATGTGATTACCCATGCCTTAATTATTGTTTTGAACACTAAGAAATTGTGATTTATTCCATACTTGTGGCTTTTGAAGTGGTTATGACCCTAACCCCATATTGTAAAATCATTTTTAGTTATGAGAAATATGGAAATTTCACTATTGCATTATGATTTTAAAATTAAACCTTGTAGGTTCGTGTTTCCATGAGTTATTGCATAATTGAACCAAGGGTTTATGAATTCCCCAAAGTGATGTAATTGTTTTGGCATGTTGTTGTTACCTTGCAAGTGTAGTTAGTATGACGATACCAACAATGTATGCCTTAATGTGAAATATGGTTCAATGAATGGGATTGTGTGATAAATGTTTTTAATTGGGCTTTAATAATGGTTGTGTACCTGAGTCGTGAAAGTAGAGGCCCGAGAGACCAATACCAGAAACTGCAGTTGCTAATGTGGGGTTCTATATGACCAAGTGGTTCGAGTCCCTCTTAATATTATTATCATATGATTATGAGGTTCAAGTCCCCTATAATATATTACATGATTTGGTGCTCCTGTCATCTTGATATGCCGAGAGATTTGAGTCCCCTATAGTGCATACATATATCCTCTAGTTTGTGTAGCTACGTGCGGTGGGCCCTACCAGCTGCGGGTGATATGGGTCCATATAGCCCATGGGTGACTTGGTATATTATGACGGTTAAGCTACACAATCCACGATAAAGTTATAAAGAGCATGTTAAGCCTTGTTCCCTATCCCAGTATGTGATATATATGTATATATATGCATTTGATTTTGTACATTGGTTTTGAATGAGTTTGAATTGTTGATCATGGCATTATGTTATCCTTATCCCTGAGTTACATGCTATTGTTCATCCCACTAACCGTCTTCGAACATTGTATCCCTATGCGATGCAAGCACCAAAGCTATTTTTACTTTTCCTGTGTAAAGTTAGGTCGGTCGGCTCGATTCGTTGCATTGTGTTAAAGTGGTGAGCTTCTAGCCCCGGAAGGCTTAGGCATTTCACCATCTCTCATCCATAGATTAAGTTAAAAGTTACTTTTACTATCATTTCATTATCATTTTCATCTGTCAAAATCTTGAACATATCCCGACCAAGACTGATTTTTGTTCTTTGCTTAAAAGGCTTTGTTTGGATTACTGTGGACATTGGGTGATGTTGGTCGGTTATTTGACTGGTCATTGGTCGTCGGTTAAAGACAAGATTTGACTTTTCTTAAGTTTGTTGCATGCTATATTTTTATATATTTGGAATTCATCTAACACTGGGGGATGCTATGTTAGGTTTCGTTAGGTGCAGGGGGTGATTACTGGTCCATGTGGGACTTGAGATACTCGTCATGGCTAGGCCCTGGTTCAGGTCGTGATAGTTTTGCTAAGGTATTTTTGGGTATTGTTGTAGGCATGTCCCAACTTAGGTTATTCTTTGGATATTAGAGGCTTTGAGGATTACTGTGGATTGGGTTTGTTGTTGAAATTCTTAGACTTCTTTATAAGTTAGTTGAGTTGCCTATCTTGGTATATGTTCATAATTCATCCACTGATAGTTGTATTGTGTTCTTGTTATCTAGGTTACAGGGGATGGTCTCCGGTCCTCGGTGGACTTGAGATACCCATCATGGCCAGGCCATGGTTCAGGTCATGACAAAAGGTTAATAAAAGTGATTTACAAATAAGTAGTTTCTTTAACTACAATCCCAAACAAGCACTTATTCATCCTATCAATGATTACCCATATTGAATCATATCTTTCCAAGGCCTTCGGAAGACCAACCTTAAAATCCATCGGTATTCTTTCCCGCTTTCATTTAGGTGTAATGATCCTCCGGGTTATTTTATCACTTTCCATGTGTTTATAGTATTTTGAGTCTCTCACAGTGGCTACAAATGATTCATGACTTACCAAAACTATCATCTCGGTTATCTGATAGTTTGTTTAGGTTTTAGGTTTATTTCAGTGTTTTGAAGCTTTCACTATTAATGAATTGGTGTTGGACCAAAAATCCTAGTAAATGGCCTTGAATGAGAATTTTAAAAGTTCCAAAAGCTCTAAAATTTTGATTTTAGGCTATGGGAACCCTTGGTTTAGGTCCTAAGGCTTTCAAACTTATTTTGAGCTCTTAGGTAGATTTGGTGAAAATAGAATTATAGGTGTGGGCCCCAAATTTAATCTAAACAATATTGGATGAAAGTTTTGATGATTTCATTGAGTTTGGAATGCAGAATTTCATATAGTAGCATAGATCGTTTGCACTCAGGGGTTTTCAAACGAATCACGAGCACTCGATCAGAGTTCGTGAGGACCTATGTTTTTGTTGGTTTTCCAGCTTCTAGTGTAGTTCTCATTTACCATTTGTGTTTAAAAGGGGTAGGATTCATTCTAAAAGGATCAAGACATTGACCATCACATTCTCGATAAAATATTGACCCGACCTAGCTCTTTCTTTCTATTCACATTCACGACCATCGGTGTATCATTTGTAATAGCTGGTCTTGTTTGCCTTCACGTTTGTGGAACCTTTCCGTATTTGTGAAGGTAAATTACCATAACCTTTATATTTGTGACCCTTTATCACCACATTCGCGAAGAGCATTGCCCTAGAAGTATATAAATCCTTTTTCCTGATTTTTCATTATTTTCTTGTCCGATATCAGGCATTGTTGAACTTTAGGGCTTGGAAATTATTGGTGTTTCATCCCAATATGCTCAGGTACGTTAATCCATCATTACTTGACGTTTTTCCTTTTTATTCTAATGTTATTTCATCCCAAAAATCCATTTAATTCTTGAGTTTAGGTCTAAATTCTTTGGGTTTTAGGGGTTGATTTAAGCCCCAATTTTGTGCTCAACTTTTGAGCACACATGTTTTATCCTTCGAGGGACCATGGATTTAATTTTAGAATTCTTTTAGAGAGCCTCTCATGCCCATTTTTAACCCTATTTTGGGCTTAGACTTTTATAATTCAATATGGGTATCATTTTACTCATAATAACATGTAGATGATTATTTTGTAGTGTAACATTACTTTTGGGATCGTGGATCAAGGAAAAGCAATTCAAGGGCAATTCAGGACTGAGGTTCGACAATGAGATAAGCTCTGGTCTACTTTTCTCTATGAGAAGGTGTTATGTATTAATTGCTTGCTAAGTAGGTGGTGATGCCCAAGCTACACCTCCACTCTAGAGATGATGCGGTCGCTGCCAAATATATTAACCCAACAAAAGTTGGGGTCGAGTCTAAAGGGACTACGTGGAATCGTAGCTCTCAGTTATTGTAATCAATGGACAGAACTGGAAAATTAAATGGGAGGTTTTAAATAGCAATGTCGAACAAGTGGCAAATATCAACTTCAGTTGTAATCAGTCATAGGTGAACACTAGAATTGTGTTCCCCCTGGCTTCTCAACTCAGTAGGTTGATAGTTCTTTACTGAACCAATCTAATACCTTGCATGTAGAATAGATAAGTTATGTACCATCTATAATCTTTCGGACGAGTAGACAGATTTCACCCTTTACCTTTTGAGTATCGAGATGCCTCTTTACTAACCCTTATCATGATCCCGATTAACTATTACCTTTTAAGTCTCTAGTTATTAGAAAAAAGCTAACCATCTTAGATAATACCTAGTAGCGTGGATCAACAATTAAACTTCAAATACTATCGTCATTATCTTTTCCTAGTCACTACTCCTCTTTTGGAGTAAGTAGCAATAATCTGAGTGGGATCCTAACATTTACAGCCACAATGATAACTATTAAAGTGAAGATAATACAATGCATGCATGGGTATCGGTTTAGAACAACAATAGCACTTCCCCTACTTCGTCAATCCACCAGAGTTTCCACAACCCTAGCTAAGGGTTTTTAGTTGCTCATGCTTGTGAAGTAATTTAAAACATTCATGATTGAAAGAATAAGATGATATCACAATAATCACAAGTGAAAACCCAAAACTAAAAATGAATTAATCAACCGAAATCAATACAAGAGAATTTCAAGACCAAAATCGAATATCAAAATCAAAATATGTTTGTAAGTATCAAGAGTGCATAACTTCTACTAAAAACACACAAAAAGGGGTACTTATAGTACATAAGGAAACCATAAAACCATAGCTCAAAAGAAAAAGGAGAAAAAAGGTTGGTGTCCACATGTAGTGTCCACATGCGGCCTAGCCTTGGATGTATGTGGCACATGCAGCCTCAGGCTAGGCACATGTGGCCACCAAATGTGCTCAGACCAAAAATTCTTACAGGTCTTCTCTCAGGATTTTGGACTTCTAACACATGATTTTCCCATATACGGTCAACATGTTATCCTAGGTAGGTGCCTGAAGTCTTTTTTCAACTTTTCTTTAATTCCCGCACATGTTTTAGCCATGAACAATTCGAAAAGGGTAACGAACACCCATAATTGATTATAGAAGTAGTAAAAAACAACCTTTTCATATTTTTCACAAACATAGCATCCAAAACCTAGTTTCTTGCTAAATATACCCAAAATGCATCATATTTAACAAAACAACCTCAGAAACTTACATATTTTCCTAATTTTAAGCGTCGAAAGTGATATATTTCTATGGCACATCAACAACCTCAACTTTGAACATTTACATCTCCCCAGGCAACAAAACACAAACAAAAAAAAACACGACGCTTAACTAGGAGAATCTAAGTTATTCAAGGCAGTCAGTCAACAATTTAAGCTCAAATCACAACACCCCCTCCTATCTCACTTTGCAAAACCTATTGTGTATAAACATAAAAGCACAATAATGTGACACTATGGGATCAATGTATGTAATTACATTAGAAATAGACAACTATGCATATGTACAGGTTACACTACCCAAACACGAAAGTGATTAGCAATATGACTCATGTGCCCTTACAAAAAATATGTCCCACTCACTCATATCAGATAATGCATGTAAATGCAGGGGTAGTCAAGAGTCACTCACCCTCAGCAGAGAAGTTCCAATCAATGTGCATCAAATACCATAGGTTTTTCCTTATTTTCTTTACCCTAGCATTCAGACATTCAAGTTAGGATCACTATCGGACTTTTCTTGGCATGTAATGTAGGCTTGGGGGATAGTACGGTACATATGGACATATCAAGTGACTAAGCCTCCTTGGCACTATACTAACCTTGGGGTGTCACTTATTAGCCAACTTTTTCTTTTTATTTTTCCCTTATTTCTCCCTTTTATTCTTTATTGCACATTCAGGTTAGGTGTGGTCTTTTATTCTTTCTTTTTTATTTTTTTTAACAGTTTTTATTTTCTTTTGCTACCACACCCAGCCCAACTAAGCTTTTCTATTATTATACCCTTCTACATACCCACTTTACATCACATGCCCCAATAATAGCCACCCTCAACTAAGGCGATATGCTTGAGTTAAGGTGCACAATATCCAATGAGGACCATGGCCAAAATATGTTATTACAACACAAATGGGAAGGTGAATGGTGAAATAAGAAAAAGGACTATAAGGCTCAAAATGGGGATCAAGGGATGCTATTTCACATAGGGAAGGTCATTTAGGCTAAAAGTGGACTAAAATTCAAAAATAGCCTGTGATCCTTTCCTAACTGACTACCCTTCAACTTGGGCAAGACTAACCGGGCAAGTTCTGAATTCAATACACAAAAGGAACTAAGTAGCATCTCACACACGTGGCATATAGTCAATATTATAAGATACTACTTATCTGGTTCATGCAATTTTTATCAAGTGATTATTATGTCCCTAATCCTAATGTCATAACAAGATCCACAATGTTCACACATATATACATTTACACAGTTCTAAAACACAATATTGGAGGGGTATCATTTTTCTCAAAAATTAATCAAAACATGAATACTACCCTCAATACTTAAAGATCTCCTAACTATACAGAAACACAGCATAATATGAAAAAAACATAATACGACACAAATTAACCTAGACATACTGGTTCAACAACCATACCGTGGCCAACAGGAAAAAAAGCACGACAATAAAAACCCATGGCAGCTATGGTATACCCCACCCAAACAAAAAACTATGAACTATCCCTAATGCATAAAACTAATATAAAACAAAGGAAAGTGAGAACATCTTAGGCGCACTAAGCGTCCGTGTCATGAGCATCCCCAGATTAGGGTATATCAACTGACAGAAGCGGTGGTAGTAGTAGTGCACTACTAGAAGATGCACCCACTACTATCACTGCATGCCTCTACCTATCAATAATCTCAGAATCCATTGAATCATGTATGGCCCTTTTAAGGGCTTGGTCATATGGCGTATCTAGATCCTGCAAGTATCTCATGTGATCTCTCTTAGCCCAACTATCAGGACATCCTCCTCATCTTCTGTAAAGAAATAAAAATATCTGGGTATGCATAGAGGTAATATCTAGACCACTAGGGGTATGACTGAAGGAGTGGCTACCACATGGCTCTTTGTGAGAGTGTGTATCTCTACTCACAATATATCTATCTCCCCCATCTTCTTGGCTAGATTCTACACCTCTATCTCTGTAAATTAGCACATAGCTCAGATAGGGTAGCTCTCTTTACAGGCCCCATATAGTGTAACACCCTGTATTCAAGTACGTGTATTGGCGTATTCAAGTACATGTATTGGTATTATTTATATGAAATTAATTTTTTTTATTTTATTTATACCAGAATTTACCCGTTGATGGTTCCATGCGAAGGTTATTGAATAAGCTTTCCAACGATATAAATATTTCCAAAAATGGATAGGTTTCGGATATAATCGAGCACATTCGAAACTATAAAATGGTGGCCGGGATATTTGGGAATAGTAAATATGTAGGAAAATTTCCTGCACACAAACTACTGAGGCCAGCCAAATTTTTGGGTCAACTTCAAACGATCATAAGTCCCTTAATATAATGAACTGGGAGAGCTAAAACCTATGAAAAGAAAGACCTTTGACCCTTATTTCCAATGCAATTAGTTTCATCCAAATCCAACATCTGAGTAAGGACTTATACTCGTTTTACTTCAGCCTATCAAAATAGATTTTTAGGGTTAACTTTAAACTACCATAACTTCTTGTACAGGACGAACTGGGTGGCCTACTTTATATGAAATGAAAGACCTTTGAATTATCCTTCCAACGATACAAATTTCACCCAAATCCAATATTGGAGCAAAGAATTATGGTCTATCTACTTTAGCTTAACAAAACAGTCCACCAAAGGACAGATTTGACATTATTTAAATTTAAAGGCATTTTGGTCATTTCCTATTATATTATGGATGGGAATATGTGTATATATACATGTATAT